>NW_015386987.1:257159-269790 GCF_001527695.2 Protobothrops mucrosquamatus
TGGTGATCTCACCAACTATGTCCTTGTCACTCCTGGACAGCAAATCTTTGTATTTTTTCTGCCCTACAATTGTTGTAGGTCATAGAAAATGCCAGTGTCCCAGACCTTTCTAGAAGTAGCAACAAGGTCTTTGTGGTATACTTTGTCGCTAGAATGTAGCAAACCAAAAATTACTCTAACTTGGTGTTGTTGTTTTTTTACAAAACTTGTCTTTTTTACAAAGATGGCACATTTTGTGCTGCAAAATAGTAGTAAAGATCTAAATTTTCACTCAGATTTAGAACTATGGGTGATTTCAGGACAATATTGATCATACTCATATTACCATTGTAAAGAAAGTATGGGAAATGACCAGGCTGAGCCCGAGGGAGAGGTCAAACGCATCATTAGTCTCAAGTCCCTTCCCACAAGAGATTTAAGGCCAGCCTGCTTTGAATTCCATTGACTCTTATCTACTGCCTATTTGCTCTGACATTAGTAAAATAAAATAAAATAACTAGATAAGTGCATGCTGACTACAAAGAGCTGACAGATTCAGAGGCAACATAACATTGAGTATCAACTGTAAAGGGCACTTGGCAGGGAAAGATTGATCGCCATTATGCCTTGCTCTGGGCTTCCTGTAGCACCTGATTAGCCAATGCAGGTGCTGAGATATGTCAAGTAAATCATTTATTTCTACATTTGTATAGCAATTATTTCATTTATTTGGGGGGTGTTCAGTTAACTGACAGCATATATAGTCATTCTGGTCAATAAATGAGAGGGCAGAGAAGTAGATATCGCTGATTGAATTTACCTGAAGTTGATCTGTCATCCGTATGAGAAGCTGCCGTTTTTTGGAGTGCTGAGTATACATATGTTAGGACTGGAGATGAAACGGAGGGTTGATTCTTTGGCTTGATTATTTGATCATCTTTATAAGTGCAAGCAAACTGAGATCTAATTAAAGGTTGCTTCAACTAAAAAGGAAGTAGATCGATATGAATTATAACGTATAAGTGATGAAGACAAGATTTTTAACCCACTGTGATAGCAATAGCAAAATCCTGGCATTTTTTTTTCTTTTTTTTTAATTTACTTGCTGGAATAATTAATTATATGCCTAAAATTACTATATAATTCCTTGTATTTCACATGAAAAAACAACCACATTAAATGTGTTTTAGAAAGCTGCAACCTTTTTTGTTTTTTTGAAAGGACTCTCATAAGTTCATTAAAAAGAATCTCTTTTCCACTATATGCAAACATAGATGTATATAAATAAACCTCGGTCAGATATAAGCTATGTTCACATATTGCACTAAGTCAAGACTTCTTTAGTCAAGAGTTACTAAATCAGTCACACTTGGCACAACATTTATAAAGCACAATGACTGTATTCATATAACAGACTAACACAAATCCATATTGACATTACGCAGTATCTTGGTGTGATGCATGAACAAAGTCACAGACAAAGGTCTCTTTCAGAAAAAAGCAGGTAGAGCCAAGAAGAAAGGGAGGATCCAGAGAAAGAGACAAATTCATGCAAGTTGAACCACCTTCAACTGGTTCTTTGGTGAGCCATTCTTGATTTAATTCAACAGGCAGGGGGATTAAAAAGATTTAAATATATGTAAAAAATATAGTAAATGTATTTATATTGTATTTTTGTTATTGTTGCAATAAATAATAGATGAACAATGGGTGTAGCTTCTTATGCACCAGCAGCTGAACTAACTAATGTTCACCGAGAGGTTATATTACAGAAGAAGTTAACAAAAATGGAATCTGGGCATTTCTAAGCTGTAATCTTACAGAACCCAATGTTGTAGAAATATGGGAAAGGAGGTTTTCCATTTTATGTTTATTTTGAACCTAAAACACAGGGTGTGTGTGTGTGTGTGTGTGTGTGTGTGTGTGTGTGTGTGTGTGTGTGTGTGTGTGAAGAGAAATACTTCTTTTCACACAGAAGCAAGCTTTTTTTTCCCCTTCCATTTTCTGGCTTTGTTTTTATAACATCCCCCTGCACTACTTGAGGTGGTGAGGAGATATAATCAGGGTAAGGGCAAATGCTCACAAGCTTAGGGGGAAAGGGGATTGATTGTTAGAATAAAATTCAAAGGTACCAATCACTTCTGCTAGGAAACAAAAGGTTCTCAAGCCATTGCAATGTAAAGGCAGGAGAAAAAAATGTAGGATTTTATCTTGGGGCTGGTAATATGTAAGTCATGAAGTGCTGGTTTTCTTTCTTATTAAGGGCTTTTCTAGCATCTTAATAATAATAATAATAATAATAATAATAATAATAATAATAATAATAATAATAATAATAATAATAATAATAATAATAATAATAGTGGTAGTGGTAGTAGTAATAGTAATAGAGTTGGGAGGGACCTTGGAGGTCTTCTAGTCCAACCCCCTGCTCAGGCAGGAAACCCTTAGTTATCCAGTCTCTTAAAAACCTCCAATAAAAACCTTCTGGAGACAGGTTGTTCCACTGATTAATTGTTCTAACTTTCAGGAAATTTCTCCTTAGTTCTAGAGTGCTTTTCTCTTTGATTAGTTTCCATCCACTGCTTCTTGTCCTGCCTTCAGGTGCTTTGGAGAATAGCTTAACTCCCTCTTCTTTGTGGCAACCCCTGAGATATTGGAACACTGCTATCATGTCACCCCTAGTCCTTCTCTACATACATACCCAATTCCAGCAACTGTTCGTTATATGTTTCAGCTTCCAGTCCCCTAATCTTCTTTGTTGCTCTTCTCTGAACTCTTTCTAGAGTCTCAACATCTTTTTTACATCGTGGTGACCAAAACTGAATGCAGTATTCCAAGTGTGGCTTTACCAAGGAATTGTAAAGTGGTATTAACACTTCACGTGATCTTGATTCTATCCCTCTGTTAATGCACCCTAGCACTGTGTTGGCTTTTTTGGCAGCTGCAGCACACTGCTGGCTCATATTTAAGTGATTGTCCACTAGGACTCCGAGATCCCTCTCACAGTTACTAGTACTGAGCAAGGTAGCATCTATACTGTACCTGTGCATTTGGTTTTTCTTGCCTAAATGTAGAACCTTACTTTTTTCACCACTGAATTTTATTTTGTTAGATAGCGCCCAAAGTTCAAATCTGTCAAAATCCTCCTGTATCTTAAGCCTATCTTCTGGAGTGCTGGCTATTCCTACCAGGTTGGTGTCGTCTGCAAATTTGATGAGTTCCCCATAAAAATAAGTATCTTTATGTTTAAACCTCTGGCTGCAAACCTTCTAGTTCAAGTAGGAGAACATTAACAGCAATTCTGCCTTAACATCAATAGGGACTCTCCTGGACAATAGACTTATTTTCACCTAGAGGTGATCTATTCCTACCTTTTAAAAATAAACAAAGCTAGAAAATAGAACAGTAGCATCATCTTTCTAAGTTGGATCAAACAGGATACATGGTCAGATGAGCTAATCCTACTTAATGACAACATTATATTAACATTAATTCTACTTAATGGTAAGATTATATTAACAGAAAATCTTGCAAATTTATCAAAATATATCCCCCCTCCCACTGCTCCGTTTTACACCCAAGAAACTAGGGAGGGTCCCTTCTGAGCTGCATTCCTGCTGTAGGTTAAGTTGCCTTTTATCTGCCCATTCCCTTGGCTGTGTCTCTTCTCTCTATATCTGAAGGTCAGTCCCACATACCGCTACAAGTAGTATGCCAGAATGCATAAACAACGTTTAGATTTCAATAGATGCTTCATCTTGTGGGGGTGGCAAGGGAGGTTTATGGTTAATCTACCTTAATTTTTTCACACACTGCCATTTGAATTCGCTGTCTCAGAGCTTTGGGAGAAGATCCACTGGATTGTGTTGGAGATCTGTATTAATATTTGAACAAAATACAAGCAACTGTAGTAAGCATGAAATATGTTAGTTAGTAGACTTATATGATATACATTTATAGATTTAGAATATCTGTTAATACATTAAACGAAGTACATGACCACAACCCTTATAAAGAAAACTAACCAACCAAAGAATTCTGAAATTCAGAACCTTTGTTTAATCCATTTTTGAGAAAGCCAATTTACTTAGAGAAAGCCAATTTACTTAGATAAACTATAAAATGAAAGATTCTGTAGGTGCTTAACTTCCATATATGCATAGAGACTCCTATATCTATACTGTGACTGATTGGGTCAACTAAAATTTAGAAATCTGGTTATTCCTCCTTATTCTTTCACTTTTTATACTGTTCACAATTCAAATATTTCTCCTATTTTCTGCTACTGAATTAATCTCTTATGGTCATACCTAGGTTCTATATTCAGAAAGGAAGAATCAGTCGCATTATAACTTTGCAGCTAGAATTACCTATCCAAATCTTAGCAATGTAAGACTAATTTTGATAGGTAATTATTTTTAACATTCTGATTATCCTGAGGTCCTAAGTACTGTATCTCATCCAATTTTCCTTTGTAACAGCCATGACAGAATATTGACTGAGAACAGAATTTTGACAGATAGGATTCCAAAAAGCTGATGTTTCTAATGCAGAATAATCCACCATTCTAAAAGTTACAGACCTCTGGATTCATTTGTGACCTTAGCCCTCCATGTATTCTCTTCTAGCTCTCTGCAAACTATTAATTCTGACAAATGCAATCTTTTCCCAATTTTTGGCAGCTACTAAGCAAAGCAAAAATGGGGGGGAGGGAGGAATGGAGTGATCAAAAAGAGAATGAAAGCATGCTGAGCAAGGCTTGTGCAACTCTTTCCAACTTCTTAATATCTGCCTGCTCTGGTCATTGACTGAGAGGGAAGAAAGAGGGGAGGGGTTAGAATTCAGATGGCAACATTCCAAGAGGATCCCAACTTCCTTCCCACTCTCTGGGGAAATGCACTGGAGAAATTTTCAAGATTTTCATACCATTACCTCCATCCTTCTTTTGTTCCCCCCCACACACACACCAAATTTGAGCCCACACAGTTCGGTTTTCAGAAAGTTAGATTAGTGACTGTTAGACATAAATCCAAACCTTCTTATATAATTCTTTCAAACATTCCACTAGACTGGATAGAATAAACAAGGTAAGGAGCCAGAACATAGCTTCTGGGATTTTTTTCCAACAGATTTATCAACAATAGTCACAGAAGACATCTATATTTTCAGTAATATGTTGCATCTGTTTGTGTATGTTTCTGATCTCCCAACTGTCTTGTGTCTGGGTTTTGTGCACACTAGAAAACACAAAGTGGGCAGCATATACAGATAGTTCTTGACTTAAGTCTGGTCATTTAGCAATCATCTGAAGTTACAACAGACCTGAAAGAGGTACTAATGATCCAGTTGTGAATTTCTGATGGCCATCCCCTCCCAGAGTTATATGATCACACTTTGGTGCTCGACAACTGGTCCACACTTATGACCACTTGTAATCATGTAACTGTGATTTGCAGTTTTGCCAGAAACTGGAATTTGCTTCCGGTTTCCAGCAAAAATGCCCCATAGTGAATAATGGGTTTGCTTAATGATGGCAGCATTCGCTTTATGACTGCATTCAGTTAACAATTGTTGCAAGAAGGGTTGTAAAATCAGGTGATGACCTGCTTAATTACCATCATGACTTATGATTGCAATTGCAGGTTGAATTATGATTGTAAGTGGAGGACTACCTGTATTCTGCTCAGGGTCATGTAACTGGAAAAAAAGAGGGGGCTTAGAATAAAGCAGTTAGCAACATTCCAAGCCGCTTGTCGATTGTCTCCTTCATAGAGATGAGTTGGGAGTTATTTTCAGGAAACTTTTTTCCAACAGCCTAAAGCCAGATTTGGCCCTTTTTCAAGCTCAACATTTCTTTTGCTGGCTTTTCCCCAGAAACCAAATTTTTGGTATTCAATTTTTGGAGAGTTATCCTGCTGATGGACAGACAGAAAGAGTAGCAACATACATTCTACATAATTTTTTAATACTCTATAGCAGGGGTGTCAAACTACTAGCCCACAGGCCAGACGCGTTACACAGAAGCTGCGCCCACTCCATTGCCGGCAATGACAAAACTGTCCCGATACGTCGCGCGACGTCACATGATGTCGCGAGTTTGACATGTCTGCTCTATAGGGTTGGAAGAAATAAAAACGAGTGGTAGAACTGAAAAAGTAGAATTATTCACTTTCAGTTCTGGCTTTTATCAGCATCAGCATTACTACATAGTTTCCCAGATATTTTCTGCAAAATAGTTTTCTTCACAAAACAAAGACGGAATCTATCACATTATCATTATCAACATCCTTAGAACTTACTTGAACAATAACATGGTAGAAGGAAATCCAAATTCTTCATCAAATAACAAGAGAGCTTTGTTGCTGAAAGGAGAATGACTAGCTGCTTCATCTAAAACAGCCAATAAGGACTTCACAGTATCTCTGCCACGGTAAATAGTGTCATGGTTTATAGAATGTAGTTTTGGCTAAAAATTAAAATAACTTTATTAGCTATACTCTATGATACGTTTATTAGCTACATTAGAGCACACTGAAGGAGTTTGATCATAGATTTCATATTATCTTACTTCCACCAATCCAATCACATTCACATGATACAATTTTTCTCTTAAACCCTGAACTGAAATATCTGAAATATTATTCATATCTGTTTTGTTTTTTTTCTAATAGTAGGTATGTTTCTGTAGGAAACAATCTAATGCAGATCTATCAAATAAAATTTCCGCATGATAGAAATCTTCATGAATCAACTGGATCCATATAATTCAAGGCAAGTGCATAGAAACAGGGTACAAGAAGCAATAAGGTTTACAGGCTGGTGTCTATACAAGCAAAGAGGCAAAAGACCCTGACATAAGATTCAAGCAAGGCAATAAAATTTTTCCTAGGAACAGTTAGCCAATCATGTCAGGAAGAAATCAGCAGATAAATCACTTAACACAAGATAGGGAAGTCAAAATAAAAATAACCACTGCCAAAATATACTTGGAAGGAAGGGTGGGGAGTAAAAGTAGAACTTCCCAAAGATTAAACTAATTATCAGCACTACATTAGAGAAGAAAGCTTTTTCTTCTTGTAGAAAATATTTGCCCATTTAAAATAAGAACCTTTTAAAAACACATCACCATTTCCAATGTCGTTCAAAGCAATTATTTTCTTCAACTAATGTACAAGAAATAATCAGGGCATTTAGAAAAAAATCTCTGTTATATCAAGCAATTTAGAAGAACAAAAGGAGGCCCCTTACTCGGGCTGGACTGATTCCAGTAGCGCTGGCTGCCACAGCCTCATGCTGAAAACTGATAATATTTTTAATCCTCAAATCCAAATCTTGTACAACTTCCTCTGCTGCTTGACAGAAAGGATCCCTGCTGTTTCGGCCTTTTATCAACTGCATCTTGATTGTTGATAGGATTCGGCCCCCTGCATGTCTGAAAAACAGACCTAGGGTCATTTCCATATTCATTTTGGCACTATCTTAAGATATTTAGTAATTTGAAAACAGAGAATATTCACAGTTAATCAAAATTGCTCAGCAAACAGCTTTGATCTGTTAAGTTGCACAGCATCTTGCAGTGAGATCTTGCCTTTTAATGAAATAATTTGGTATCATGAATTGGGAGATTACGGAAGGAAGAAGTAAGGACAATAGGCTCATACCTTGTTAATGCATTGTTTAAGTAGCAAGGAAAATAGCCTGTTAGGGGTTTTAATTACATTATCATAGATTAGCTCACATTATCCAAATCCTGCTTAACCACTAAGATTTTGAAATCCTCTACCTTGCTACATATTTGTTTCCCATCTACTTAGGAGCATATTAACTTCTTATGAATAGTGTTTTCATAAAGACTGATAAATTGCATTTTAGACAGAATTTCAAGCACCATAATACAAGATAGAAAGACAAAGTTTTCTAACTAATTACTTTCATAGCATAAAATGCACCCTCCTAGAGATATGTAAGTCAGTTTCCCACATTCAATCTAGTGCAATAGAAAGTTGAAGTTACATAAATGGGAGCAAATTTGACTTTAAGTTGGAGTAATTAAAGGCAAAAAGATTTCATCTCCTTTCAATATATTTCTTTGAAATTAGATAGTACATGAATATACTGAATGAAAAAAGCCAACTCTCTTCTCCCACTTGTTAAAGGTGACAGGCTTTTGGCTAGCATATTAGAAATTAGATATGTATTCTGAAAGCTTGTTTCCACATTCTGGAAGTCTTCCTTCCATTAGTCTAAGTCTGATTCAAGTAAGTAAAAAGGTAGCCTCCAGAATGTTAGTATTTTATTCCATTTGTGCTTTTTTATATGGTGAAAAAAATGAACATAAGATATAAAATTGGCCTATTTTCTTTGGAGATAACTATGTATAGATTTTCCTCTGGCTATGTGTTAGCATCTTATAACCTTTACATTGCTTGTTTCAATGAGACTTGTTGCAGACCTGTTTTTCAGACTTTCTTGAACTGTTTCAAATCTGGGCTCATTGTTCCAAGATCTCTATGACTTCATTCTCATTTCGCTGTTTATTGTGAAAGAGGATAAGGTAGTGTACTTGGTCTCTCCAATGTTTTTATTTAGCATACATTTTTATACAGTTTTATAAGTATGACTATGAAGTCCTTAAGAATAGAGAATAAAGTCTGAGTTCAATAAACTGTCTACCAACCCATTTGTAGACTGCATCAGCAAAAGTACACAGGTAGTCCTTGCTTATTGACTATTTTTCAGCACCATTCAAACTTATGATAGTACTGAAAAAAATCTACAGCATATTTACAACCATTTATGGCCTTCACAGCATCCATCAGTCACATAATCATCATTAGTCAGTGCTCACTATCTGGTGTCTGACATGTGATCAGAGCAGATTAATTGGAGAAAAAGGGAACAGATTAATTGGAGAAAAAGGGAACAGATTAATTGGAGAAAAAGGGAACATGATTGCACCAGAGGTGGGAAAGGGCTATGCAAATTAGAGATTGACTACAAAAATCACTTGCTTTTTTTTCTCTCCACCCCCTCCCTGATAGAGCAGAGAAGTTGGAAAGAGATTTCAAAAGAGTATTTTGAGGTGTTTTAACAGAAGATGTCTAGCTAAACCATGGAGATACTGCAGTAGTAGATTCCTATATTGGAAAAGAGATTGGATCTCCAAGTTGCCTTCCAACTCTTATATTTTGTATTCCAAAAATAAGATGGTTATAAAACAATATTAGATTTTTAAAAATCTGTCTTTTGTGTACACAGTACCAGCAGCATCAGTAAGCATATGGACATCACTCTTGGCATCCGCCAGTTTCTTGATCCATCTGACTTTATTTAAAAATATTCACATTTTAAAAATAGGGAGCTAACATTCTGCAAAAGGAACTGATACCTGGGATGATAGGAAGCACCCTGTAGAAATAGATCTAGACAGCATGCTGATTTTATGTGCTTTGTTAACTCATTGTCTTCTTTAGAGCAGCTGTTTTGTATATGGACAACCAACCGTCATTTGCAAGAGCACCTACTATGTGTTTTCCAGATTCCAAACTATGACAACCAAGCCCAAAAAGGATGGGGAGCCCTGATATTCAAAGTAGAAGTCTTTTACTGAGTACCTTTTAATGATTAACTACATTTTTGCACCACATAATCCAATAAAGCAAAGATTTGACATCCTTGCCTTGAACTAATATTCCTGCTGTGAGTAGTTAATGTCTCAATTTTTATTTAATCTTTCTTCCCACAGTCTTCATTTCCAAGAAAAAAGTTCCCATTCCCCATCAGATATTCATAACTCTAGCTGGACCAAAGAAAGGAAAACTTCATTCACTTTTTATACAAAGAAGCCAAGATAAAGTGCTGATCTACTATGTGAGGGATTAGTTTAGGACATCATGCCATGTCTTACTTCATTTTGCATTAAGATATGCTATTAACAGGCTATCCTTCTAATATAGAACTACCTATGATTGCTAAATCCTACCAAGCTCAACAGGATTTGTTCCCAAGTAAGTATGCATTATACCGTGGCTGGAGACTGCTTTTATTAAGTGTTGAAATACTTTACCCAGTGTATTAAATGTGCTGCTTGTACATTACATGAATGATTTAATCTGAAAAAAAAAAGATTCCAAGGAGTTAACATTTGGGATTTTTTCAATTCTTCCTCTCATCTGTGCCATTTTAAGTTAAAATGCAAGTATCAGAGGAGAATGCTCCAAAATGATATTTATGTTTCTGATCCAGCCTTGGATGGGAATGATATATAGGAGCAATTCAATCCAGTTGTTCAGAGTTCCAACCGGTGTAGCTATTATCCATCAAAGCAGGAAATAACCAAGTGTGGCATTTCACCACTCAATTCAAAACAGAGGGAAAAGAAAGGAGAGAAGGAAGTAAAAAAAGACTTATTCTTTCCTGGGAAAGCAGCTCCTCCGAAAGTCAGATCAGTTTTTCAATTGCTGGATGCAAAAAAACGAACACCCCCCCCATCATAAGATAACTTTCAGAGATCAGTTATTTTAAAGCTTGTACTAGGAATACATTATTTAATAGAGATGTGACAAGATTCCCTAGATAACAAAACAGTTTAATGTTTGGAGTCATTTTTAATTCCCCCCCCTTGTTTGTACCAAGTCTATATAATATTCTTTTTTCTTCACTGAATTAAAAATGACAATTGTATGTTTACTGTAGTCAAAAGTTAAAATAAACAGGGATTCAGGAGAAATTCTACAATGGCCTTGTAGAAGATACAGGGAATCACCAAACTAATCCAGTCTTTGAAGAATAAAAATGCTCACTAGCTTTTGGCATACACATTTTATTTACGTGTTTGAGAGAAAAGTAATAATTTTACATATGTCAGATTTTCTTTAGCATGAAGACTTTCCCGAGGAAAATTTCATAGATCTTTAATTAATTCAATAATTGCCTTTTAAATAATATTATGCTGTAGATTTATATTCTTTAATTTGTTCAACCCAAGGTGGCCATATGGTCCTATGACCACTAAGGTTATCTCATACAGGGAAGCTGTCCAAAAATAATACAAATAAATCCCAAAATGCTTCATTCATATTTCAATCTGAATATTTCTTCTTGCAGTGTGGTAGTTCTATTTCAATTAAAAGCATATAGCTTTTTTTTAATTTGAATTGGGTAAGAGAAAAATCCATGTACCCTTCTTTCCAACCACTTTTTGTGGGTACCAATCCCTCTCAACTGCTGCAAAACTTCAAGAAATAATGAAAAGAGCTGAAAAGGTATGAAAGGCTGTTTTTAATCAATATAAAAAAGTAAATAAGGGTTATAATGTGTTTATTAGCCTACTTTTTGCTTGAGATATCTCTCCCTGTCCTCTTGTCCTTCTGATTCACATTTCAGGTGTATTCTGTGTGACTCCTACATGACCCTCAAGCCTCCACAAAGGAACTGTGCATCCATGAAAAGAATGTTTTTTTTAGAATTTACAATTTATCATTGCTTTATTTCCTTGAAAGAAATTAAAGGATAATCCAGTAGACACAATTGTTATATATATATATAAAAAAAAGGATAATCCAGTAGACACAATTGTTTTTATATATATAAAAAAAGAACAGTAAACTACAATCCTATAAACTACAGGTGTCTGGCTTGCCTATTTGTAGACTACTGATTTATGATTTATGAAGAACCCCACATTTTTTTTACTGACAAGTAGGTAATCACTCAGTAAATGGATAGCAAGGGAAACAGTTGCTTCTGTACTATAGTACTATGATTACAATTGCTGAATGAGGAAGAAGTAGCTTTGCTATTTCTCTTACCTCACTTTGTCCTTTCTTGCAGCCAGGACAGGACAGTTTCTAGATAGCCTTCTCTCTATGTAGTCTCTTTCTATAATTCAAGAGGGCTATACATATGACTACTCAAATGCTGCATAATTATAACTTTATGACACATTTAATCCATTTTCAGTCCAAACCCACATTATGTCTTTTGAACTTTAAATTAAAAAACTATATTTTTCAAAGATCCTGGAGCACTGGGGAACTACCGGAGGACTGGAAAAGAGCTGATGTAGTTCCCATCTTCAAAAAAGGAAAAAAAATGGACCCAGGAAATTACAGACCTATCAGCCTGACCTCAATACCTGGGAAGATTCTGGAAAAGATAATCAAACAACGAATCAGCAAACACCTAGAGGCAAACAAAGTCATTACTAAAAGCCAACACGGGTTTGTCAAAAACAGATCATGCCAGACAAATCTTATTGCATTCTTTAACCAAGTGACAAAATTAGTGGATCACAGGAATGCTGTGGATATAATTTACTTGGACTTCAGTAAGGCATTTGATAAAGTAGATCACAACCTACTACTTAATAAGATAGAAAAATGTGGGTTAGACAGCATCACCACCAGATGGATCGGTAGCTGGCTGACCGGCCGTACTCAGCGTGTGGTCCTCAATGGAACCACATCTACATGGAGGGAAGTGTGTAGTGGGGTGCCCCAGGGCTCTGTTCTGGGCCCAGTGCTCTTCAACATCTTCATCAACGATTTGGACGAGGGGATAGATGGGGAAATCATCAAATTTGCAGATGACACCAAGCTGGCAGGAATAGCCAACACTCCAGAAGACAGGCTTAGGATACAGGAGGATC
>NW_015386987.1:269890-300827 GCF_001527695.2 Protobothrops mucrosquamatus
TAATCAAGGAGAGAAGCAACCTAGAACTAAGGAGAAACTTCCTGACAGTTAGAACAATTAACCAGTGGAACAACCTGCCTCCAGAAGTGGTGAATGCTCCAACACTGGAAGTTTTTAAGAAGAGACTGGACAGCCATTTGTCTGAAATGGTATAGGGTTTCCTGCCTGAGCAGGGGGTTGGACTAGATGACCTCCAAGGACCCTTCCAACTTTATTATTATTATTATTATTATTATTATTATTATTATTATTATTATTATTATTATTATTAATCACTAAGAAAAAATGCAAGTAGTAAATATTGTAATACACTGTTGCAATACTATAAAAACTATACCATGTGAACTAAAAAAAAACTATTAAATGTAAAATCACAAGGTCTAGAAATGAATTTTAGATGCCAAACGATTCCATGTATAAAATTATAATTTGAATTAAATTCTGTGACAGACAAATTTACTTTTTAAAAACATATTTTAGATGTCTTAGATTTTAGATATTTTAGATATAATCTCATAGTTTAATTAACCATTCTTCAAAAGATGGAATCAAAGGTATTTTTTCCAATAAAAAGCATATAGAATTCTTACAGCTAGTAACGAATACAGTGCTGGTGCAGTACATTTTGAAGGATTATATTATGTTCAAAGTAAATTTTAGTGTTCTTCCATTAAAGTTTGTACTGTCACATCAGGTATAACTGAGTTACACTCACTAATAATTTATACATAATGTTTAGCGTATGTCAATAATACGTGTTATTAGACTGTAAAATTGGACAGTCTTCTCATTAGCCTTTCTTTTTATTGTCACACTGCTTATTTGAAGGCACTGAAACCAGTGGCAGAATACTGCATACTAAGAAACTTTAGAGCTTTTATCTTTGTCCTGTTATCGATAAAATCTTGAAATTAATACAAACTATTTCTCCACTGAGCAAATTTATTAGAGGCTTTGTCTTCATAAAAGCAAACATGTAGAAGACAGCAGGAAGGGAAAAGCCCAAATTTATTATTTTCCTGTATATCCCAGGCATTCAGTAGTTTACTTAGACTTGTGGAATAATAACTTCTAATTTGTGGATCCAGATACATATGAAAAGCGTCTAGAAGACTGGAACAGTAATTCATTACTTGTCTGTGCCAAGTAATAGCTTATACTCAATAAATACTGGAATCATTTGAAAAAAGAAAGTGGTGAGAAATTCATTTTGACAGCTGTGACTATTCTTAACCAAGACAGATTTAACTTTTCCCATTTAGAAATATCTGATATATTTTTTCCAAGTTGGTAAATAATTAATCTTAAATAAATAGTTTTTAAAAATCCAAAATATTTGATCTTGTTAGCAGAAAAGTTAAAGTCTGTTGTTTGATAGGTGCATTGCTTTTCATTCTGTCAAATTCCATAGCAATGCATGAGTTTTCTCTTTATTAATTCCTCAACCTAAGAATGAACCATTTTGCCATATGCAGTATACTTCCCCAGCACAATGTTAAAGATCCTCTGGACTGAGTAAATGTGAGTATGATATCATCAGCATACAATTTTAATTTATATTCTGGAGTAGTTGCACCTCATTAGATCTTACTGTATCAAGTGAGCAGATGCTACAGGAGTCAGTTAACAGGAGTTTTTCCAGTTACCACCTTTCTTCTTACACTAGCTCTTGTATCTATAATATTAGAAACATCAACTTTAACCACCTATTGAGTCCCAAAATGTCCTTTTCTTTATCTCCTGCTTACCTGTTCTTACTTCCTGTACAAGGCTCATCTATTTTGCCTATCTTCTTTCTACTAACAATATTATTTTTCTCAAGGAATTAATTCTTGTTCAGTAATCTTTTCAGAACTAACCTTCACTTAACAGGCTTTCTGTTGCCACATTACCACTTTATTCAACTGTGCTTTATCAGTATTTATTTTTCAACCTTCCAAATATTCCAAACTATAAATTTATTAATCCCAACATGGAATATTAACTATAAAACAATTTGATGATAAACTACTATATGTCCCATCAATAACTACATGCAGGAGTAACATTAAGTTTGTAGCTGTTGTAATAATAGTTATAAAAGAGAGTTGAAAAAGACCAAAACAATGAAAGATTGATAGAAGTAAAAAGTAATAATTAAAGTGCTGTTTTCCACTGAATTATTTTAATTGCATTAAAAAGGACACCACATTGTAAGATTTACCCAGTTTGAAAACTAACTACTGTAATTAAGAATCGGATTTGCTTGGCTTTTCAAAGGCTAATGAGTAAAGATACATTTTAAGTTTCAAAAAATAATAGGTAAGTCTATGAGAAAAGAATTACCTTGGATCCAGATCTTCACCAATAATTTCTTCTAATTTATCAGTAAAATGAATAAACTGAAAAAGCCCCTTCACGTGACTTCTTAAAGGATCAGTTGGTGAAGGAGCGTATCCTTTTCCTCCAAGTTCTATGGCACGTATAAATGAAGTTGCCATCTAACAAGAAAAAACAAAATTTAGGTTCAGTATGTAAAATGGTAATAGAAAAGGATGGTTTTTTTAAAAACAAATTCTTTACAAAAGGGTATAAAAACTTTTACTTAATAAAAAATGCATTCATTGTATGTTGGAAACTGAAATAATGTTTGCTATGTTCTGTATGTAATCATAATAAATCAAATTTATGCCCACTTTTGCTTTTAGAGTCTTAGATTTCACTACGATGTTCCAATTTAGCTTCTGGATTTTTCTGTGGCTCTGACAATAACGAGCAAAGATCAATGTTTCTAAGACTATATCAAAAGCAGCAGGCCAAGATGATATGAACACCAGCATTTTCTGTCCCATTTCCCCCCCCTGTAAACTGCTGGGAAAAACCAGTGCATATGGAAGGTATTTCCTTTCACATGGCATATGCTCAGCATGTATAAGTCTCCAGTTGGGACTATCCATAAGACTGTGGAATAGCCGGCTCTGGGAATGAGTATATTTTATAGCCTTCTTTGTTTCTTTTACAATTAAAACAATCCAGAGAGTTTTAGTGTATCCCAGCACATATACCCACTTTTTTCTTCTTCTTTCAATAGCAATGACCATATACATTGTATAAAATTGTTCAGAAATCCCCAGTTTTCAGAAGGGGCCTTACTGTACAATAGAAATTACTGTTGGAAAATAAAATATTTTGCAAAATGTGGCTTGAATAGAAGATGCTCTTTATTACAGCCAAACAGCACAATCATACACAAGTCAAAAATAACCACTAATTATGTTATTTTAGACTGTAACCTTATATTATTTTAAAATAATGGTGAAAAGCATGGCCTTTCAGCTCACATTGAAAACTTGTAAGCATATTTGGTTATTAACCGATAGTTCTATTTTGATCCCAAAATCACATGAGAAATTGAAGCTGGGGTACAATTAAATTAAAAAAAAATAGCAGGAAAGAATTCTTTTTGAATGTCTGGGCTGGACAAGGAATTACTATTTTAAATCAGTTGATTTTTAATGGTTGTTTTAAAGTTCTTGAGATACAATGTTTTAAGTCAATACTCTGACTTATCTCCAATATATAATTGGCCAAATATATAACAGAAACACATATTAATTAGAGAACAAGGGTTTATTGCTTTAGCAGCTACCAAGATGCCTGCATCTTAACTTCAAGAGATGCAGCCATCAAGTGGAAACCAGCAATACAATTTTATAAGGTACTAAAATGAAAGTTAGTATGAGTTATATATTTGAGTTGTGAAATGTTGAATTGAAAGAAATATTGGGCCCAGATGTTAAAATATGTAGTCGAGTTCATATCATTTAAAAATTAAATTAGTTCATTGGAAAATATTATTTCATCTTTATTGCAGACCTCAAAGGAATAGTTAAAAGGGATTAGACATTAAATTTCTTACCCTGGCAAGATAAGAAATTTGAAGAATCTTTAACTGATATTATTTGATTTCTATTCTATTCTATAGTGGCTTCAAACCACTGCATATGTTAATATAATTTAAGGAAGAAATGTTATAATTAGGTATCTTAATGCAATGTTGAATTATATTCCTAAAACATATCTCATTTACAGCTTTGGTGTTTATTTAGCCTTGAATGCAACAAACACAGTAATTTTGTGTCACTATAAAGAAAACTGAAATACTTGTTTGGTGAAGCGGTTTAAAGGCATCAGGCTAGAAATGGGGAAATCATGGTTTGTAGCCCTGCCTTAGGTCCAAACTAGCTGGGTGATGTTGGGCCATTCACCTTCTCTCCCAGGAAGCAGGCAATGGCCAACCATTTTGAAATTTTATGCCAAGAAAAATGCAGGAACTTGGCCAGGCAGTTGACAGGAATCAACATGGATTTGAAGGGACAGAATACTTGCACAGTATAAAATTATCTATTTTTTTTAAAACTCTGTGTTCCAAAAATGAGAAGATGACACAGTAAGTTATGAAATGGACTGCATTTATATAGAAGCTCAATGATTGAATTAACAATAATAAATTATAGTTATAATTAAATAATTTTGTTAATTAATCTTTTTGTTATAGGTTGCTTATTTCAATCACTATAATGATTTTTTCTTCATAATACCTATATTTTTGGGTGATGTAAATATTGATAGTGTATGATCATGAAAAAGCTTTAAAATTTTAAAATAATGAAATTCAAAAAAGAAATTTTTCATTACCATATTCTATGATTATTTTATGAATAACACTATCAATTGTTTACTAAAGTAATCTTTATATGAGCCTAAAATAATATTCTATATACATTTGCTTAACTTAGAAAAAGAATCCTAAGTTAACTTTTGAGTGGAGGAATCAACAATCTAAGATTATTTTGTTACATCTATTCAATGTCAACACAAAGCAAAGCAAAGCAAAGCAAAGCAGAGCAATCTCTCATACATACCGGAAATATAGACATTTGTTTCTCCTGGGCAGCATGCTTTAGATCAGTAAAAGCCTCTCTTCCAAGTCCTCTATCAGGAATGTTTAAAATGTGAGCAAAAGCCAGATCATTTTTGGAATTAACCAGTAAGGTTAAATATGCATACAAAGTTTTCTTCACCATTAATGGCAGCTACAATTAAAACACAATCTTATCATTTTTCTTCTAGATTCGTTCAAAAAATATGATGTAACAATGTATTAGAAACTTTTTTAATAAAGTAAAATGTGATCTATATATTTTTCAAATTACTGACACTGTTCTGAAAAATGTATTTATTTATTTATTTATTTATATTTCACATTTGTTAACTGCCTATCTTCTTGGGCGGTGCACAATATAATCAGTAAAATTAAACATTAAAATCAAAATTTCAGATCAATATTAAAAACTTTAAAATTAGAAATCAACATTATAAAAATTTTATAGAAGAATTCCAAGATGGGGGATTAGCAGTTTTTAATATAGGTGGGGGGGGAGTCTTATGGGGTCAGCCAGCTGCACGGTTATGTGGGCCCATGTCCCCCACACAAGGCTATCCAGCCACGTTTTTAGATAAGAATTAGCATAAATAAGCATGCACTGACCACAATTTTATACTAATCATATATTTTTTAACCTTTACAATCTGGCATTTAGAACATTTGTATGGATCAATAAATAATGGATACTATTATTGCTAAATTGTTAACTGATTCAAAAGCCAGTAAATGTTTTGAGAACATTCCATTTTATTTCTGATCAGACTTTTAAAAACATGTTTAAAGCAGGACCCCAAAAAACATTTGGGAGTTCAATAAGTCAAAAGAATAGGGCTTTGACATTAACCATTAAAATGGGAAAAAGAGCTAGCATAATAATTAGCAAATGAAATATTTATTATGGTCATAGGTCACTATGATATAATTATCTTTCATAAGAAATTTTATAGTAGTTAGGAAATAAAATAGAAGACACAATTCTTACATCTTCCTTATCCTGGTTTATTCTTCTCGTTGGCGTGGAGGGTGCAGAATTAGTAGAATTGTTCTCGATGGTTAAATCTGCTGTTCCAGCAATAAATTCTAACAATTGTACCTTTTGCAAAGAAGAGAATTCATAATTATAGTTAGCTTGATAGTCACTTTATAAAGAGAAGCAAGTTATGGGGACCTCCTGATCCTTGCATAAATCATTGTAACTATCCCAAAAAAAGAGGTTGTTGACAGAATCCTACAATATTGGTACTTGGACCATTAGGGAAATCTTTCAGTTAACCATTGTGAATCATGCACCGTTGGTATTGAGAGCTGTCAAAATATCATTTTTAAGGCTGAAAATATAAGTAATAGACTTTACCTTTCCTTCTACATCAAGAGGTAGAATAAAGTAACAAAATTTAAGAAGATTGTACCATTTATATATTACTCTGTGGATGTTCAGATAGTAAACACAAACATTTTTCCATGCAGAGAAATTAAAATTAAAATCCTAATACTGTTTCCATTAAAGTTGATACTTTCACAAAGTACAGGTAGTCCTCAACTTACAACCACAATTAAGCCCAAAATTTATGCTGTTAAGCGAGATATCTGTTAAGTGAGTTTTGCCCCATTTTACGACCTTTCTTGCCAGTTGTTAAATGAAGCACTGCAGTTATAAAGTTAGGAACAAGGTTATTAAGTGAATCTGACTTCCCCACTGACTTTGCTTGTCAGAAGATCACAAAAAGTGATCGCATGATCCCAAGACACTGCAGTCATCATAAATATGAACCAGTTCCCAAGCATCTGAATTTTGATCATGTGATCTTGGAGATGCAACGGTCCTAAGTATGAAAAATGGTCACAAGTCACTTTTTTTCAGTGCCGTTGTAACTTCAAACAGTCATTAAACAAATTTAAGTCAAGGATTACCTGTACTCCTTAGCTAACATGTGGCTATTCAGTATTCTATATGGTATCATTTTTTGGAGATTTGCCATTCCAGAGGAAATGAAGTAATTAAATAAAGGCATATTTTATAAGCAATCAGTTTCCTTGAATTAGAAAATGAAACATTTTCCTCACTCAGCTGAATGGCTGTCCAGCAAGGAGGAATAAACTACATACATTCAACTATTATAAGTACGGTAACCATTATTGTGTATGAATACTGAGGTTATAGAGTAGCATTCCAGGAAATGTCCACTGTACTTCGCTTTTCTAAAGCTGACTTATTTTTCCATAGTGATTAACATATGTATTTGATAATGCTATATTTTCTGCATGTTTGATTAATAAGATTTTAAGTAATTTTTACAAGTGTTGCATTGTACTATGTTGGGTACAATGAATTATATAGAAAATGAATATTATATATGTGTACACATATATTAAATACATTATAAATATAATAAATAAATCTTTTGTTTAGATAAGGCATCAGCAACAGTAATTCTACAAAAAATACATCAATGCAGGAATGATCTGTAGCTCTAAGCCACATAATCTACTGTATGCTTTTGCGACTTCAAAATTATTGTTCAGGTAATTTAGCATATTTTAAATACCTTTGTTTTGGCTACATTTCTTATCAGTTTTTTAAATAAAATCAAAAAGCATGCTACTGCACTTTACAAAAATTCCTATTAACCCACACCTAAGAAGTTAGATATGACTGTTTTGACCTCGGTTTGTTAAAAATATTTCTTTACTGAAAGCTAGAAAATTTCCCTGATTTACAATTTTTATTTGATATCTGTATATTCAAATCAATAATGACACATACTTACAGAGGAGATGGATTCAATTTGCAGTCCTAGTGTCTCACATTTTATATATATATCTACAAGATCCATCATATTGCAGCGCTTTAAAAAGCTAGCATAACTATTTCTGATGTCTGCATAATTTTCAGGAGTTTTTGAATTTTCAGGTAATATGCCTAGCTTGTCAGGAACAAAGTAATTCCAAGATAGTATCACTTCACTAAGAGATGCTTTAAACTCACCACAAAGCTATAAAAAAGAAGAAAGAATTATTCAGAATGACTGTACTGATGCTTTACAGCAACATCAGTCAAGATCTAAAAATGGTTTACAAACTTAACTGTCCTGAAATGACAGAGCTATTGTGATCAGTTAACTGTTAAATTTTCCTGATATATTTTAATCATTTTCTTTATGACAGTTATAAGTGTTCTTCACTGTGAGGTCAGCTAGCAATGACAGAACCAAGCCACCCACGTGTGCACCTACATGTGTATCATTTTTTCTATCTTCTGCTTTATTCTTGTTATATTTATGATAATTCATCATGGTTCCTGCATATTACGTCTATTTGATTGGATAAATTTAACCAATGCCAAGTACTGCCTGTGAATAAAATATGCAGGAAATAGGTACTTCCGGTTTGCCATCGCAGCCGCCGCAGCCGCTGAAAGGCAAGCTCCGTCTTCCGCGTTCGGTTTCGCTCCGCTGGGGGACCCTGGAAAGGGTCGAGAGTCGCCCTGTAGGGGCGACAAGCAAGGAGGGGACCCCCGCTTGATCGTGGGAGGGCGGTAGCCCTTCCGCTCAATCCGGGGCAGCCCTCCAAACTGGCGGACGAAAGACCGGCCATAGAAATATGGCTTGTCACTAGGCTGCAGATAGTCGAAGTCACACTTACCACCAGGCACTTCTAAAGCAGGACAGATGAGATCTGAACCTCTCTTCAATCCCAAGTATTTTCTTTTCCTGTAAAAGCTGCCCAAAGCATCTTCCCCTCTGTGAGAGGGAAGGGAACTTCTATCCCACCCTCTAAGAATAGCGGTGACTGACTATTCAGGGGAGTTAAAACACTGAAAGAATAACCTTAATCTAACTGGATTTATATGCTTATAAAATTTGGGAATCAAAAGATTTCTTATCTTTACAGAAGACTTTGGTTTTTATTTACAAAAAAGGAACGGCATTGGTGACATCTTTTGGGCAAGTTTGATATTACAACTTGTTATTGTCTAAAGGAAACTTGGCTTGAAGCCCAGGCTATAGATAAAACTTTTTGAACCTTGACAAATACCAGCTGTGAGAAGCTCAGCTGTGTCCTATACCCAGTTATAAAATTATTTTCATTCTCTGACTTTAAAGCCCTCAACTTAACACACCATCAAAAGAATATGGATGAAGACCAGGAACAGATTCTTTTTATGTTGAAAGCAATACATAAACCATTCTTTCAGCTTGTGATGAAATAAGATGCTACAGAAAAGAACAAGATGTCAGCCTAGATATATAAACCCAAATTTTGACCACAATTAAAGAATCAACTATACAGAAGATAACAGAAGAAGTGGAACAATTAAATACTATGATAGAGGATTCAACTGACCAACAAATACAGTCAATGGAAAATCCAGAAAAGGGACTGACAACACTGAAAATGGAAAAGACTTTCTATATAAATCAGAAGAAATTTGAGGAGCAAGAAGAACAGACCAAAGGGAAGACAAACATATCAGGATAACTATGGGGATTTGGAATAATAGAGAGACGATTCGTTAGTCCTTCCAAAAAAATGGCGACTGGATGGTGTCTCTTATTTCAAATAATATATATAACAATAGAGGGAGATCTATTTGATGACTTAAAAGCACTGACATGAAAGGCGAGCTGGCAAAGGAAGAAAGCTAGAATAAGGCTGTAGAAAATTGGGATTTTGATTTATTAGAGAGGATTTTATATTACTAATTAAAATAGAATATACTCAAATAGACAAGATGTGTACTTTGAATACTAGATTTTGTTATGAATTGAGATAAAGAAAACTTTGGTCACCTAAAACGTGGAAGTATAAATATTAAAAGTTAAATTGGAATATTGATGGGAAATTAAAAATTAAGGAAAACAAATAAAAAGGATATTGTCTATAAAGATTGAATGTAAAAGTAATTAAAATATGTATAAGCTAAAAATGTATTGATAAATGTAATAAGCATGTTTTTACTTAGTTGATATAATAAGAACTATATTAGTTTAAATATGAGACAGTAGATTTTAAGGGGAAAAGAGAAGAACTATTTGATGTTGAAATAAGGAAAATTTTGGTCATTAAATTTAAGACATTTGGAAATTAGCTGAAAATAAGGATGTTATAAGTATTATTAACTAGATGGTGCAAGATGGTGGGAAATAGAATATACTTAAATAGATAATATATAATATCTTGAATATTATATATTATAATAGATAATATCTTGAATATTAGACTTTGTTATGAATTGAGATAAAGGAAACTTTGGTTACCTAAAACTTGGAAATTATAAATATCAAATGTTAAATTTAAATATTGATGGGAAACTAAAAATTGGGAAAAAACTAATAACAGGACATTGATTGTCTAGAAAGATTGAATGTAAAAACAACTAGGATATGTATAAGCTAAAAAATTATTGATAAATGTAATAATGCAATTTTTACTCAATTGATATAATAAGAACTGTATTAGTTCAAATATGAGACAGTAGATATTAAGGGGAAAAGAGAGGAAATATTTGATGTGGTACCTTGAAATTTGTACTAAAGATTTTTCTATGCTATTGAATTATCGATTAACCCAGCCACCACGTTGCTTTTTAAATACTTTAATGTAAAATTAGAAAATTAATAAAATACTACAAAAATATGCAGGAAATAGAAAACAAGGGAGCAAAATAGCAGAGAAGATAATGGTTGCCATTTGTTATTTCTGTTGCTTTGGTAAATGGGTAGTCTGGGCTTTGCCCATCTTCTCATAAAAGAAAAGTTGTAGTTTTTCACCAAGCAATTAAGGTTAATAATTGAATTGTCAGGCAACTAAGCCTTGGTTGTTGTGAGAAAGGTAAATCAGGGAGAATTTTCTTAAAGGACAAGATAGAAAGGAAATGTGACAGGTGAACATATAAAAGGATTGAATGTTTTTACATTATACTGGTTGTGAAATTACATTTATACAGTGTAATTATTGAATGATTTATCAGGAACAGTAATACTATAGTGCTTTGAAAGTTTCTGTGTGCTTATACTATATTATCAAATAATACTTAAGTTTCTGTTTGCTGCTTTATCCCACAGCACTTGGAGGAATTTTTGTTCCAACAAAACATTCAACTTGTTTCAAGTTTTGCTCTAAAGTTTTATTTTCTCCATTAAAATAAAAGAGATCTAAGTGTAGGTTAGTCTGCCAGTGGTTCTCAACCTTTTTAATGCCGCGACCCCCAACCGGTCGTAAGTCGAGGACTAAACCGGTCGTAAGTTGAGGACTAAACCGGTTGTAAGTCGAGGACTTTCCCTGCCTGGGAGCGCCGCGCATGCGTGGTTCCGCCCCCTGCGCCGGCCGAGGCGTAGCTGGCAAGCGGCAGAGACGGAGCAGGCCGACCACCAGCTGGCCCAGCTCAAGGGAGGTAAGGCACCCGCCGGAAAAGGGGAAAAAAATGGCGGACAGCCTTGCTTGGCGACCCCCGTGAAATGGTCAATCGACCCCAAATGGGGTCACGACCCATAGGTTGAGAACCGCTGGGACGTTTTTGGATATTAAAGTGGTTTGTTCCACATGGTATAAGATTGCAGCTTAAAGATAGTGGAATATATATTTTTTTTCACTAATGTTTCTGAAACCAGTTCTTCAAAGTGCAACAGCTAGTTAAGTTCCAATATAATTCAGGCAAAATCTTTTCTCACAAGATGAGGAATTTTCAGGGCTTAAATTTGTTTATACTGGTATTGTAAAAACAATTTAAATCCAAATAAAAATGCTGTCCAAATATCAGTTTTCATGATCAGGTGCCCACCATGACAGCATATTATTCATAGAAAGGACTGCAAGAGTTTGTGGTAGAACTCAGAAAATGTTTTGCTAGGACCATGTGCCAGCTGGCTAATTCATAAAGGAAGTTCATAAAGTTCAACAGCTTTAGTCAGTGATAGACAACAAGAATATTGTATTTCAGAAGGGTAAAATGAAGAAAAATCTACAATTCTTAAAACTTTGCAGTTCTAACATTTTGTAGTAATCATATTTTGTATCAAAGTTTAAAAATGAGTTTTTCCATAAAAGTAATTTTTTTTTTGCATGACACTGATGAATGCATTTTAAAGCTGTAACTATGGAAAAATGATTAAGTGCTTCTTTTATAGATTTTCTTCCCAATCCTTTTAAAATTTGCAGAATCTGAATATATTTTCTATATTAGTATTTCAATGCGGGTGCCTTTTTACAGTTTTGAAAGCTACATTTTCTGCAGCTATACCTGTCCTATGGAACAGAACCTCCCCAGAAAAACAAATGGCATCAAGACTTAGCTTTTCCCTCAGGCATTTGGGTCAACAGTTATGTGAGGTCTTTTTGTGATGTAGTTTTTTTCTTCTGGAGTTACTTTTTAACAAAGTGCATTTATATTGTTATGGTGGTTTTAATTTTTGTACACTGCTGTAAGAGGTGCACTTCTATAAATCGTACATTTTTTAAAATTCTTTTTTAAGTAGGTTACCAGATCATTTTGTTTATTTGGCTTCTTTATTTGGGACTTTCACTAAATATTTTATATATATTTACAGCAGCCCCCAATCTGGGGGCTGTATGCGGCCCTCAACAGCTAATAATGTGGCTCCACAATATCATAAACTTTTTAACATTATATATTTAGATACTTTAGCTATATTATATATTTTATATGGGGCTCAAGACAATTCCTCCTCACTCATTGAATCCCAGGCAAGCTAAAATATTGGATACTCATGATCCAGAGTGTCTATGTTATTCCTTAATAGATAAAATAAGCCAAAGACAGTTGAACATTTCTATAACTGCATATGGTTAACTCATATCATGGTCATATCATATTTTATGAGGCAAAGGTAATATTTATACTTGATTTGACAAACTGTGTTTGTCAGACTAACAAGTCTAGCTTTTCAGTTTAAAACATACATTATTTTACATACACTACGTTGGGAATAGAGGCATAAACAAAGATATTTAAGTTGCATTATGAAATTACAGATAAAGCTGAAAATGATTTACTTCCTACGTTTCCCTTATTTTTCCTCTGCTTACAATTTTAGAGTATAAATTCCTTTGAGCATAAAATTTCTGTGGTTGATCTCACCAGAGAAAGTAAATTTTCTTGGAAATGTTTGATGAGATACTTCATCTTTCAACTGCAAGCAGTTGAAGAGAGATTAAAGAAAAAATGATTCCAGTGTTAATAACAATTGTTTAATATATTCCTTTTCATTTCACAGATCACCATATAATGATTAAACCATCCAATAAATATTTTAAAAACCAAGCAAGTTACTGGCAGCAATTTAAAAAGTATTCTAGTCCTTGTGCACTGGTTGCCCCCAATGCCATGAGTTATATTTCTAACTGTCTAAAACCCAGAGGTTAATTGTGTTTCCCTTGGGAAAGTATTCCATAATTGGAACTCAACACTAAAACATTCCTACTTGGACTGAAAGTGAATGACCAACCTAAAACCTATTGAATTTCCCCTAATGATTTTGGGTCTTCCAGACATACATCCTAACTACTATATAACATTGTCTCTCTATGTAACAGAAAACGTGTTCTTCGTTCAGATGTTTGTGAGGTTTGAATGTGCATACCCACCCTTTTTGCCATAAACATAAGAACTATGCTTTCTTATTTAAACAAAGAACTTATTATAGCAAATTTAGGAACTGCAGTTTGTTTGAAGCCTAAGTGATGTACAAACTAAGATATTAAATTAACTTTTTAGGAGGCAGCTAATCAAAGCAAATAACAAGATTTTGATGAATCCTTTAGTAGTTTTTCAAAATAAAATATTTTTCTATTCCCAAATATCAGAATAATGAACAAAATATTATTAAGATACCCTTCAAACATGTTTGGATGACTTATGGACCCATTGACCCGTTGTAAAATGCCCCTGAAATCAATATGTATTAACCTTCTTATTGATTTCAGCAACAGATAAGTGCAAAGCCATCAGCATGCAATCTGCTCCACACACTGTAGTCCTTTCTGAATCTGAAAATAAGCGCCAATTTCTTCGGAAACATTTAATCATATTCCAAATGCTTTGCTGAAGAGGAGTCATTATCCTAAATAAAAATAAAATAAAATGTTAAAATTGTACAACTTGCAAATATTAAGAATTTATTATGGCTTCTATAAGGAAGACAGCAGCAATGGAAGGAAATGCAAAAGTTCAAAATACAAAATGGGACAGGAAGCAAAACTAAAGACAACCTAAAATGGGTTATCAAGTTAACTGTGGCAAAAGAACATAGTGGGGGAAAGTATTAGACTTAAATATAAGATAGAATCCAATCTGGGCACTGCAGTTCAAGATTTTTGAAAAACTGGCTTTGAAGTTGAATATCAAAGATGATAAAGTAAGATCTCCCACTTGGGTCTCTTCATGTACTTGGCCTATAATTCCCATCAATTCTAGCTAAAGTAACCATTAGTCAGTCATCACTATGTTTAACATTTAGAAAATGAATCATAAGCAGAAAACAATGTAACTGAGAACAGGAAGCTTAATGATAGGGCAGCACAGGGGAAAATAGTTTATATTTGACATATGATACATAGAATCAGCATAGGAATTCAAAAAATTATAAATAAATTATTCCTTGACAAATGTATTTATCGTCTAAATTAATTATATGAATAGGGCTCACTTTTAAAGTCTTAACCATTTATTTCTGTTTATAGAGTCGGAACAATTTCAGGCAGTTTATTTCATAAAAGCATAAAAATAGCATAAAAGTAATATAAAACAAAGCCCTGCAATAATACAGTCTGTACAGCAGTGACCATTAATTGCCAAAGCCTAGTTTGCCAGGCATTTTCTTTACTTAATTTATATACCTCCCATTCTTAAAAGTTTTGGACAGTCAACAATTAAGATCAACATAAAAAGCATCCTCTCAAAAATAAGAAACCCACCCACACTATAAACAAGACTGACATTCAATTAAAAATATACACAATCATGTGGTCACCATATTCCAGTCTTCACTGATAAAATGCCCGCCTCCTGTGCTAGATGGAATAACCAGGTCTTAATTGCTCTCCTGGAAACCAGGAAGGCAGCAGCAGACTGGACCTTCATGGGATTGAAATTTCAATTAGGACAGCAATTGAAAAAGCATACTTCTGAGGCCCATTAGATGACAATCTCATATTACCTCATAAAATTATAAGGTCATGTTTTGTGAGATTACCAAGATACTCTCAAGCTTGTGACATCTGATGATGTGGACAGCAACCTCGGTGCAAAGGATCCATTACTTATAATTATGCCCTTCTTGGCTTGTAAACATGGCCAGAGAGGATATGAACTGGGCATGGAAGTTAAACATCTCGAGAGAGAAAATGATGCCACAGGCCTTAAAAGAAGCAGTAGGTCTCCCCACCAATCCAAAAGCCATCACTTGAACCTACCCATCTTAATGATAATTTAATTTTTTAAAGCCTGGCACAAGCATATGATCTTACTTCAGCACCATGCTATTGAAATGCTCACAAACATCCTGCTTTGTAATCTAATCTTTTCCAGTATAGATTTCCAACTGAAAATTCTGAAGTCTCTCATATGTTCCTTCATCCTCTTTTTGAAGATGATGACAATATTTGCTCTCCTCCAGCCTCACCTCCAAGAATTCCTGAGACAAGTTTAGCAAATGTTCCCATTAGTTTCTTTAGTATTGTAGGGTGCAATCATCTGACATTTTTAGTTCTTTAAATTGTCTAAGTTCTCTCTTACCCTTTGCCTCACTGAGGCTGGAGTTCTCTCCTTCCCCATTGACCTAATAAGAAGCAGCTAGGGCTCCATTTCCCTTCTGAGACAAGATAATCATAAAATAGCAATAGCACTTAGACTTATATACTGCTTCACTGAGCTTTACAGCCCTCTCTAAGTCGTTTAGTCAGCATATTGCTCTCAACGATCTGGGTCCTCATTTTACCAATCTCGGAAGGATGGAAGGCTGTGTCAATCTTGAATTGGTGAGAATCGAACTACCGGCAGTCAGCAGAATTATACTGCCTTCTAACCACTGCGCCACCACGGCTCTTGGGGACAGAATAGGAGCAATTCTGATCTCTTTTTCTTCTTCATAGACCTACACCCACCTTGACTTTTAACTTCTAATGTGCCTGAAGAATACATTTTAAGTTACTTTTGTTTTTTGTCAAGTGAGCTCTCTATGTCGCTATATAGATGAGTAGTCACAGGAGTCTCCTAGATTCACAATTCTTATTAGAGCAGGAAGTAAAGTTTGCAGTCAGAGGAATCTTTGGTCAGCTTCACCATATTTGCCAGTTTTGACCTTTCCTGGACTAGTTGACACTGAACACAATGACTTATGCCCTTGATATCTCCTAGTACCTAGTTTGACTACCATCATTTTCTCCACATGTTTATCCTGAAAATAACCTAAAAGCTACAGCTAGCACCGAATCCACTTACCACTGAATAATGATAAACCATACAGCTTAGCAAAGTAACGCTTATGTTGTGAGAGCTATATTGGCTTAGATTAGGCTTTTGGGTCCATTTCAGACTGCTGGCTATTACCTATAAAACCTTCTATATATTGGTTCTTTGCCACCTTCAGGGCCATATTCCCAATACTTCCGAGTTAAAAGAGAGCACCGCAGGCACTTATTTCCAAGACACCAGTGTGCACTGGTGGATTTCTTGGTGGCAGGCGGTTTATATCTCTAGGTCAAAATTATACCTTATCTGTTAATAGAAAGAGTAAAAAGGTGCTCTTTTATAAAGAACCATAATTAGGCTAATAGGGATTTTTTATCAATACATTTAATTTAGTATTGGTGCTGCTCATTTTATCACTGTAAGCCACCTAGGTCTGTGAATAGGCATTTTCCAAATGAATGAATAGCTAAAAAAATTAGACAATGATCAAATAATCTGTTACCTCTGGATCAATACGAACTTGGATTGAGAGTCAAGTAACAGCATAAAGTTTACCAAATAGTTTTTATCAATTAAATAATTGTCTACTATACTGAATGAAAGGCCAAAAGACAAGGAAGGAAGAAGATTAGATTACCTTTATTGTCATTTTTTCCTGTGAGCACAATAGCACACATTAAAAAAATGAAATTTAGTTGCTTCCTCTAAAAGTGTACACATACATAACACACATTTAAAACATACTATATACTACGTATGTATAGACCTACACCCTTACATATAAGTAACATATAAATATTAATCACTTTCCTTCTTGAATACATAACGGGAGGAAGCTTTAGAGTTCACAAGGTTAATACTATATGGAACAAAGCTGTAACTGAATCTGGGTGTTCAGTTTCGGATACCACGGAGCCTCCTCCCAGAAGGTAACAAGGAAAACAGGTCGTGAAGAGGATGAGTAGTGTCCAAGACAATCTTGCGGACCCTGCTCAAGCATTGCTTATGTGCTATGTCCTGGATGGAAGGGAGGGAACTGCTAATGATCTTTTCAGCCATCCTCACCACTCTCTGCATTGCCTTCCTGTCTGAAGCAGTGATGCTTCTAAACCAGACTGTGATGCTGTATGACAGGATGCTTTCAATCGTCCCTCTGTAGAAAGTGGTAAGGATAGGGGAAGATGTGCTTTTTCTCATGCAACGCAGAAAATGCAGGCGCTGCTGTGCCCACTTCACCAGTGTCTCACTGTTAAGTGACCAAGCCAGCCTATTTGTTAACTGCACACCCAGGAATTTGATGCTGGTAACCATCTCCACAAGAACTTCATCTTAGCAAAACAGAGCAGCCTACTAGAGGACAAAAATCCTTCTTAGCATATCTGTTACTCATCTCACATTAGTCTCTAATAAGGCACTAAAATTAAAAACTGAAACTGAACTAAAAAGCAATAATTAAAGCAATCCAAATTTCTTTTATTTTGCAAAGCTTCACCTATTCTATACTTATTTGATTGAATTTCAGCACTGACTTCACCCAATACAGCAAAATTACATTTACACAGCAACCTAAGCCATTTTTTTTTTACTGTTGTGTGTAACCCAAGAGCTTATGACAATGTGTTGGATAAGCCCACATGGCAACAATATACCAAGGTTAAGCACATTTTTCTTACTGTCTTTTCAGCCAGCCAGTATAGCTGTTCCTTGAAGACCACTTTGCTAATTTAACCACAGGTAAGTGAACCTGCAATTATCCAACGAAGATAAAAACAATTTTATACGAAGTCGACTTCTTTGCATAAGGCATTGCCACGAGCACGAGCGTAGCCAAATTTTAAAATGTTAGAAAAATCTAGGAAGCAAAGTATTCGATGGCTCTTAGTTATGATGGCTCTATAATTAGTGGAAGAGATCGCTACAATCATGCTCTGCCTGCGGGCTCTACCGACCCAATTCGTTGCTGAAGTTTTTTCCCGGTTGCTCCATCAGGACTCGAGTATATTTTTTAGATGCCTGCAGGTCTATGCTTATACAGACTATTCGGATTCTTATCAAAAGAGTTAGACTCGGTGTAAGAGCAAAGCAGAACACCATCCCTCTCCCTTACTTGTGGGCCACACTCACGTCCCCAGTGCGCTTTGCTCCCAGCGTCCTCGCCTCCCTCAAACTCACCGCACCGTCAAAAACCAGAACCTTTTAACTCCAGCAGCCGCTTGTGGCGGTTCATTTTTAAATGCTTCGCCATCAGCCAATTGGAAAGCGGCAGCCTCATGCGACCCGGAAGTGCTTTTCCACGGGGTGGGAGAGTGAAGTTATTCGGAAGTGCTCCGTTCTGGCGACGCTATCCGCGGGGATTTGATGGGTAAAACCGATTGTGGAGAAAGTTGTTTTTGGTTGGGGTGTGTGTGTGCGCTCGACAGTATCTTTTTGCCAAGTAAATCTAGGCCTGTGGAAGAAGAGGCCTGTTCCTCTTAGGTCAGGGGTAGGCAACCTCGGCTCTTTTATGACTCATGGACTTCAACTCCCAGAATTCCTGAGCCAGCTTAGCTGGCTCAGGAATTCTGGGAGTTGAAGTCCATGAGTCATAAAAGAGCCGAGGTTGCCTACCCCTGTCTTAGGTGAGGAACGAGCTGTATGGGGCGAGGCTGTTGCATACAGAAGTACTCGCTTCAGCCCGCTGTCTTCCAAGCCTGCCTTCCCCCGGGACTTTTGGGGTGATCTGTGCACGGCCAAGCCGAGCTCAGTAGATGCCGGTGAACTGCTAACCAAGAGTTTAGCTAATACAATCCGTTCCACAATGTCTGATTTTGCCATCTCTTGCTTCCTTTACTATGCACTGGTTGCACTGGTTGAAATGTAGCTTCAAATATTTAAGGACTTATAGTAAAATGGAACAATTAAGCTACCAAAGCTGCAGTTTCTCAGATTAAGTTCTTAGCTGAAAATGTGCATGTAGAATTCAGCATTTAGAATGCCTTTCTTACCCAACTACAGAAAGAATTCTTCTGGTTCCTTCTACCAAAGATGAAGCAGGAAGCTTTCCGAACAGCAGCCTATACTGTGGAATGTAAGGATTATGTGCATGTGGTAGAATTCAATCCATTTGACTGTGGCACTGCAGAATCACTCATTGCATATGGCGGCAATAATTACGTAGTTGTCGGGACTTGCAGATTCCAGGTTAGTATACATTATAATGTTTACATTTATGTAAAAGTGTTAACTTGGAAGCAAAGACTACATTTTGAGCTACATCTGAAATTTGAGGAAAGAGCTTTTGAAACTCAATGGAGAAGATATACATAAAACAGAAGTTTCCAAAGGATCATTGGTAAATCCATTGCAGAAGAATCAACAAAGTATTGCACGGTTTAAAGATTAATATATGTAATAAGACATAAGCTTTGGAAGACTGCAGTTCATTTCAGCAATTATCCTAAATTCCCCAGGAGACTCAATAACTTTTTAAACCCAGCAATCAGTTTTCTTTCAGAGTTACTGTGTATATACATACAAGGATACAAGTATTCAGTGAAATATGTATGTCTACTTAGAATGGTATCCTTTTTTATTTCAATGGGAGTTATTCCCAGACCTGATTGCAGCATTTACTTAATTTTGTTTGCAAGGGAAAAGGGTATGCAAGGGTCTTATCATGGCAAGGAGGTAGGTTTGATTTGAATAACTTTCTCATTTGTTATGAAGCATATCAAAATATTACATGCATCTTTAGGAAGAAGATACAGCAGTGGAAGGAATACAGTATAAAACTCTCAGGACTTTTCAACATGAAAGCAGAGTTGATGCCATTGTGTGGAGCCCAGAAACTAGACTGGATGCTGTACCTCCCCATATAAGGTAATATGCCTAATAAAAACTTAAAGATAGCAGGATTTTATTTGTTTTAATATTAATTACATATCGTGCCTTTTGTCTGGGAGTTCAAGACCAAATACATAGTGGATCCCTCCTAATTATATCTCTTCCCCCCCCCCCCCCAGCAATCTTTTAAGGTGGATTGGGCTGAGAAAATGACAACTCATAGTTACATAGGGAGTTCAGTACAGGCAGTCCTCAACTTACAGCCATTTGTTAAGAGTCCAAAGATATACCGGCATTGAAAAAAAGTGACTTATGACCGTTTTCACATCACAGCAGTCGCAGCATCCCTATGGTCACGTGACTGAAATTTGGGCGCTTGGTAGTTACAGTGTCCTGGGGTCCCCTGATCCCCTTTTACACTCTTTTGACAACAAAGTCAGTGGGGAAGCCAGATTCACTTAACCCTGTTACTAACTTAACAAATGCAGTGATTCACTTAACAACTGTGGCAAGACAAGTCGTAAAATGGGGCAAAACAATTGTCTTGCTTAGCAATGGAAATTTGGTCACTTGTGGTCATAATTCAAGAACTACCTGTATTAAGTCCAACATTTTAACCACAATCTTGATTCTCCATATTATACTGAAGTTTGGTATTTTGAAGTATGAACCTATGCAATTTTACCAATAAGTAAAATTCTACTAAAGAGAGTTTTCTCCATGACTACTGAACGTTTAGTTTATAAGTGGATCTTTACTATAAAACAATACCCTGTATCGAGCTCAATTCTGTGTTAGTATAATGACATCCTGGAACATAATAATACTGGGTCAATCTGAAAGCATATTTTGCTCAGAATTTTGTTTTTAAAGCAGCCAATCTACTATCTTAAGAAATTTGGAAGTAAAATTATTTTTGTGCCATCAAGTCAATGTCAGTTGACAACTTAGTCATTCAGGTCTTCCAGTAGTGCATTCACTGTAATCTACTTTGCTTGTAACAGAACAGAATAACAGTTGGAAGGGACCTTGGAGGTCTTCTAGTCCAACCCCCTGGTCAGGCAGGAAACACTATACCATTTCAGAAAAATAGTTGTCCAATCTCTTCTTAAAAACTTCCAGTGTTGGTTAAAAACTTCCTTGTGGTCATCTTCTTTTTCTCCTTCCTTCCAACTTTGCAGAATGTGTCCAAAATATGAGAATTTGGGGTTAATTATCTGTTCCTCAAATGAGAACTCTATTTTGTTCTAGGATTCTTTTCTGGGATGTCAGTGGTATTCTCATGATTCTTCTATGTTTTTTGAATACTTTCCTTGCTATTTTACCAAGTACTAATCTGCTATTTCTTAATTGCTAATTCCTTTTCTCTTGATAGTTGATCCTAAAATGTAGAAGATATTTCCTCTTTAATATTTTTATTGTCAATTTCAAGGATGATTTCTTTATCTGTTTTCATTAATTTGGTCTTACTTATATTTAATATAAATTAGAGTAGTTCATCAGTACTACAGTTATTCACGTTTCTTTTTCCAATTTTAAAACCATGCTTATTCCAAACCAGCTTCCCTCAATATATATTCAGGTTGAATAGGTATAGGTTGAATTAATAAGAGGAGAATATATAGCCATTTCTTACTTCTTTCTTGACTTTGAACCAGTCTGTTTTGCCATTTCTGTCTGAACTGTGGATTCTTTAATATGTATAGGTTTTGAATAAGAACAGTTAGATATTCTGGGATTCTAATTTTCAAAAGCACATTTCATAGCTTTATCTTATTTATTTGGTCAATATAATTGAAGCCCTGACTAAAATCAGCGAAACACATATTTGCTTCTGTTTGGTATTCTTTGTCTTTCTTAATTATCCAGTGTGTATTAGCAGTATGTATCAGCAATGGTGTCTCTTGACTTTTCTAACTTGCATGTTTAGTTATGATCTTATGATCCAGCCTCATCATAAGTACTATTAGTACTCATAAAGATCCTCACCTCTTCCTCAGCATATGGAGTACCATCTGACCTGAGCGCCCTTCTAGAACGTCTAGAACTATATTATCAATCATTTTATACTGTCCGTGGAGTTTCTTGGTAAATACAAGAAATGGTTTACCATTATTTTCTCTTATGCAGTATGAAGTTATGTCTTTGCCGTTGTCTACAAAGTGATCATATATCTCCAGCATCTTCCTGTATTGCTGCCTCCTTGCTTTAGCTTTACAGTGGGATGGCCTTCGAGCCTTGAGTGACCCTGATGGGATTATATACTTTTGGCTTTTATACTTTGCTCATATCTGTTAGGAAGAACCCTCTTCATGATAAAGCACTACATTTGCACTCTCGTGTGCTTAAGCAACTGTCATTAATATAACAAAACAGGAATATTTCATACAAGAAATATTGAAAAATACAGTGTAATGCTACTTTATCTTAATCATTGAATGATTTAAAAATCTGCCCAGAAAAGTTTAAGCATTAATTTTGGCAATAAAACAGATTGGATAGAGGGATTCTGTGAAAGTACCTTATTTTCATAAGCCTCTTAGTTCATCACTGACACTAAACTCCTGCTGCTGTCAGTTTAAAAGGGCAGAAGCTGTTGTTTCTTATATGCTATGTGCATAGACAGTCCAGAAATACAGAGCTGTGACTTCCCTAGGATTATCACTTTTTTTAATTAATCGAAGACAATGAAACTTTTAAGAAAGTAAATACATAACAGCAGTGAAACCCAAGTAGGCACCAGTGTCAATGTCTTCTTAAATAAAGCATGCTTTTCAAATAATAAACTCCTATGAATCTTATCCATTTTGTAACTTATCAGTTGCCTGAGAAGTAGAAAATAAAATTAGCCATAACTAAAGCTCAAATCCAACAGCAAAATGCAGTGCCATATGGAACATATAAACAGCTATCTTCTGCCTCAAATGGCAATAAAATATGTATGTTAGTCCTAAATAATGACTTGCAGATTTCATAATTTGTATTTCCAAATCAAATTGTTATTTACTATTTTGTGTCAAGATGCATTTTTATATCATCCCCATATATTTTTTTGGGTGTATCATTTTATCATATATCTTGAGCAGGAAAGAAAATGCCTTCTCTCTATAGATGATAAATGTTATGCGGTATGCTTTTTTCACTGAAGAACAAGTAAAAACACTTTAAGTAAATAATTACAGACTACCTGCTTTGCTGTGATCTGTTATGCATATATATAGGTAGACCCTGTTTACCAACTGCCTCATTTAGCAATCATTCAAAGTAACATTGATGTAAAAATACATTTTTATGATCAATTCTCACATTTATGACCATTACAGCATGCCACAGTCATGTGATCACTAATCACGTGCTTCCCACTCAGCTTGGAACAATCAGTTAATGTAGAATGTAGAAGTCAAATTACAAGTTTTGGCCACATGATGTTTTGTTTAATGACTACAGTGACTTGGTGACCAAAGGGGAAGTGGTCATAAGCCCATCGTCATATACCAAGATGGTTGGCCAATTGTGGTTGCTAAACAAGGACTACCTATATTGCAGAAGTTTAATAATTAAANCGAACTACCGGCAGTCAGCAGAATTATACTGCCTTCTAACCACTGCGCCACCACGGCTCTTGGGGACAGAATAGGAGCAATTCTGATCTCTTTTTCTTCTTCATAGACCTACACCCACCTTGACTTTTAACTTCTAATGTGCCTGAAGAATACATTTTAAGTTACTTTTGTTTTTTGTCAAGTGAGCTCTCTATGTCGCCATATAGATGAGTAGTCACAGGAGTCTCCTAGATTCACAATTCTTATTAGAGCAGGAAGTAAAGTTTGCAGTCAGAGGAATCTTTGGTCAGCTTCACCATATTTGCCAGTTTTGACCTTTCCTGGACTAGTTGACACTGAACACAATGACTTATGCCCTTGATATCTCCTAGTACCTAGTTTGACTACCATCATTTTCTCCACATGTTTATCCTGAAAATAACCTAAAAGCTACAGCTAGCACAGAATCCACTTACCACTGAATAATGATAAACCATACAGCTTAGCAAAGTAACGCTTATGTTGTGAGAGCTATATTGGCTTAGATTAGGCTTTTGGGTCCATTTCAGACTGCTGGCTATTACCTATAAAACCTTCTATATATTGGTTCTTTGCCACCTTCAGGGCCATATTCCCAATACTTCCGAGTTAAAAGAGAGCACCGCAGGCACTTATTTCCAAGACACCAGTGTGCACTGGTGGATTTCTTGGTGGCAGGCGGTTTATATCTCTAGGTCAAAATTATACCTTATCTGTTAATAGAAAGAGTAAAAAGGTGCTCTTTTATAAAGAACCATAATTAGGCTAATAGGGATTTTTTATCAATACATTTAATTTAGTATTGTTGCTGCTCATTTTATCACTGTAAGCCACCTAGGTCTGTGAATAGGCATTTTCCAAATGAATGAATAGCTAAAAAAATTAGACAATGATCAAATAATCTGTTACCTCTGGATCAATACGAACTTGGATTGAGAGTCAAGTGACAGGATAAAGTTTACCAAATAGTTTTTATCAATTAAATAATTGTCTACTATACTGAATGAAAGGCCAAAAGACAAGGAAGGAAGAAGATTAGATTAGATAACCTTTATTGTCATTTTTTCCTGTGAGCACAATAGCACACATTAAAAAAATGAAATTTAGTTGCTTCCTCTAAATGTGTACACATACATAACACACATTTAAAACATACTATATACTACGTTGTATAGACCTACACCCTTACATATAAGTAACATACAAATATTAATCACTGTCCATCTTTAATACATTACGGGAGGAAGCTTTAGAGTTCACAAGGTTAATACTATATGGAACAAAGCTGTAACTGAATCTGGGTGTTCAGTTTCGGATACCACGGAGCCTCCTCCCAGAAGGTAACAAGGAAAACAGGTCGTGAAGAGGATGTGTAGTGTCCAAGACAATCTTGCGGACCCTGCTCAAGCATTGCTTATGTGCTATGTCCTGGATGGAAGGGAGGGAACTGCTAATGATCTTTTCAGCCATCCTCACCACTCTCTGCACTGCCTTCCTGTCTGAAGCAGTGATGCTTCTAAACCAGACTGTGATGCTGTATGACAGGATGCTCTCAATCGTCCCTCTGTAGAAAGGGATAGGGAAAGATGTGCTTTTTCTCATGCAACAGTGTCTCACTGTTAAGTGACTAAGCCAGCCTATTTGTTAACTGCACACCCAGGAATTTGATGCTGGTAACCATCTCCACAAGAACTTCATCTTATTAAAACAGAGCAGCCTACTAGAGGACAAAAATCCTTCTTAGCATATCTGTTACTCATCTCACATTAGTCTCTAATAAGGCACTAAAATTAAAAACTGAAACTGAACTAAAAAGCAATAATTAAAACAATCCAAATTTCTTTTATTTTGCAAAGCTTCACCTATTCTATACTTATTTGATTGAATTTCAGCACTGACTTCACCCAATACAGCAATTACATTTACACAGCAACCTAAGCCAAATTTTTTTTACTGTTGTGTGTAACCCAAGAGCTTATGACAATGTGTTGGATAAGCCCACATGGCAACAATATACCAAGGTTAAGCACATTTTTCTTACTGTCTTTTCAGCCAGCCAGTATAGCTGTTCCTTGAAGACCACTTTGCTAATTTAACCACAGGTAAATTAACCTGCAATTATCCAACGAAGATAAAAATAATTTTATACGAAGTCGACTTCTTTGCATAAGGCATTGCAACGAGCACGAGCGTAGCCAAATTTTAAAATGTTAGAAAAATCTAGGAAGCAAAGTATTCGATGGCTCTTAGTTATGATGGCTCTATAGTTAGTGGAAGAGATTGCTACAGTCATGCTCTGCCTGCGGGCTCTACCGACCCAATTCGTTGCCGAAGTTTTTTCCCGGTTGCTCCATCAGGAGTCGGGTATATTTTTTAGATGCCTGCAGGTCTATGCTTATACAGACTATTCGGACTATTAGATGCCTGCAGGTCTATGCTTATACAGACTCGGTGTAAGAGCAAAGCAGAACACCATCCCTCTCTCTTACTTGTGGGCCACACTCACGTCCCCAGTGCGCTTTGCTCCCAGCGTCCTCGCCTTCCTCAAACTCACCGCACCGTCAAAAACCAGAACCTTTTAACTCCAGCAGCCGCTTGTGGCGGTTCATTTTTAAATGCTTCGCCATCAGCCAATTGGAAAGCGGCAGCCTCATGCGACCCGGAAGTGCTTTTCCACGGGGTGGGAGAGTGAAGCTATTCGGAAGTGCTCCGTTCTGGCGACGCTATCCGCGGGGATTTGATGGGTAAAACCGATTGTGGAGAAAGTTGTTCTTGGTTGGGGGTGGGGGGTGCGCTCGACAGTATCTTTTTCCCGCGTAAATCTAGGCCTGTGGAAGAAGAGGCCTGTTCCTCTTAGGTGAGGGGTAGGCAACCTCGGCTCTTTTATGACTCATGGACTTCAACTCCCAGAATTCCTGAGCCAGCTAAGCTGGCTCAGGAATTCTGGGAGTTGAAGTCCATGAGTCATAAAAGAGCCGAGGTTGCCTACCCCTGTCTTAGGTGAGGAACGAGCTGTATGGGGCGAGGCTGTTGCATACAGAAGTACTCGCTTCAGCCCGCTGTCTTCCAAGCCTGCCTTCCCCCGGGACTTTTGGGGTGATCTGTGCACGGCCAGGCCGAGCTCAGTAGATGCCGGTGAACTGCTAACCAAGAGGTTAGCTAATACAATCCGTTCCACAATGTCTGATTTTGCCATCTCTTGCTTCCTTTATTATGCACTGGTTGAAATGTAGTTTCAAATATTTAAGGACTTATAGTAAAATGGAACAATTAAGCAACCAAAGCTGCAGTTTCTCAGATTAAGTTCTTAGCTGAAAATGTGCATGTAGAATTCAGCATTTAGAATGCCTTTCTTACCCAACTACAGAAAGAATTCTTCTGGTTCCTTCTACCAAAGATGAAGCAGGAAGCTTTCCGAACAGCAGCCTATACTGTGGAATGTAAGGATTATGTGCATGTGGTAGAATTCAATCCATTTGACTGTGGCACTGCAGAATCACTCATTGCATATGGCGGCAATAATTACGTAGTTGTCGGGACTTGCAGATTCCAGGTTAGTATACATTATAATGTTTACATTTATGTAAAAGTGTTAACTTGGAAGCAAAGACCACATTTTGAGCTACATCTGAAATTTGAGGAAAGAGCTTTTGAAACTCAATGGAGAAGATATACATAAAACAGAAGTTTCCAAAGGATCATTGGTAAATCCATTGCAGAAGAATCAACAAAGTATTGCACGGTTTAAAGATTAATATATGTATTAAGACATAAGCTTTGGAAGACTGCAGTTCATTTCAGCAATTATCCTAAATTCCCCAGGAGACTCAATAACTTTTTAAACCCAGCAATCAGTTTTCTTTCAGAGTTACTGTGTATATACATACAAGGATACAAGTATTCAGTGAAATATGTATGTCTGCTTAGAATGGTATCCTTTTTTATTTCAATGGGAGTTATTCCCAGACCTGATTGCAGCATTTACTTAATTTTGTTTACAAGGGAAAAGGGTATGCAAGGGTCTTATCATGGCAAGGAGGTACGTTTGTTTTTAACAACTTTCTTATTTGTTATGAAGCATATCAAAATATTACATGCATCTTTAGGAAGAAGATACAGCAGTGGAAGGAATACAGTATAAAACTCTCAGGACTTTTCAACATGAAAGCAGAGTTGATGCCATTGTGTGGAGCCCAGAAACTAGACTGGATGCTGTACCTCCCCATATAAGGTAATATGCCTAATAAAAACTTAAAAGATAGCAGGATTTTATTTGTTTTAATATTAATTACATATCGTGCCTTTTGTCTGGGAGTTCAAGATCAAGTACATAGTGGATCCCTCCTAATTATATCTCTTCCCCCCCCCCCAGCAATCTTTTAAGGTGGATTGGGCTGAGAAAATGACAACTCATAGTTACATAGGGAGTTCAGTACAGGCAGTCCTCAACTTACAGCCATTTGTTAAGAGTCCAAAGTTACACCGGCATTGAAAAAAAGTGACTTATGACCGTTTTCACAGTCACAGCAGTCGCAGCATCCCTATGGTCACATGACTGAAATTTGGGCGCTTGGTAGTTACAGTGTCCTGGGGTCCCCTGATCCCCTTTTACACTCTTTTGACAACAAAGTCAGTGGGGAAGCCAGATTCACTTAACCCTGTTACTAACTTAACAAATGCAGTGATTCACTTAACAACTGTGGCAAACAAGTCGTAAAATGGGGCAAAACAACTGTCTTGCTTAGCAATGGAAATTTGGTCAATTGTGGTCATAATTCAAGGACTACCTGTATTAAGTCCAACATTTTAACCACAATCTTGATTCTCCATATTATACTGAAGTTTGGTATTTTGAAGTATGAACCTATGCAATTTTACCAATAAGTAAAATTCTACTAAAGAGAGTTTTCTCCATGACTACTGAACGTTTAGTTTATAAGTGGATCTTTACTATAAAACAATACCCTGTATCGAGCTCAATTCTGTGTTAGTATAATGACATCCTGGAACATAATAATACTGGGTCAATCTGAAAGCATATTTTGCTCAGAATTTTGTTTTTAAAGCAGCCAATCTACTATCTTAAGAAATTTGGAAGTAAAATTATTTTTGTGCCATCAAGTCAATGTCAGTTGACAACTTAGTCCTTCAGGTCTTCCAGTAGTGCATTCACTGTAATCTACTTTGCTTGTAACAGAACAGAATAACAGTTGGAAGGGACCTTGGAGGTCTTCTAGTCCAACCCCCTGATCAGGCAGGAAACACTATACCATTTCAGAAAAATAGTTGCCCAATCTCTTCTTAAAAACTTCCAGTGTTGGTTAAAAACTTCCTTGTGGTCATCTTCTTTTTCTCCTTCCTTCCAACTTTGCAGAATGTGTCCAAAATATGAGAATTTGGGGTTAATTATCTGTTCCTCAAATGAGAACTCTATTTTGTTCTAGGATTCTTTTCTGGGGTGTCAGTGGTATTCTCATGATTCTTCTATGTTTTTTGAATACTTTCCTTGCTATTTTACCAAGTACTAATCTGCTATTTCTTAATTGCTAATTCCTTTTCTCTTGATAGTTGATCCTAAAAGATATTTCCTCTTTAATATTTTTATTGTCAATTTCAAGGATGACTTCTTTATCTGTTTTCATTAATTTGGTCTTACTTATATTTAATATAAATTAGAGTAGTTCATCAGTACTACAGTTATTCACGTTTCTTTTTCCAATTTTAAAACCATGCTTATTCCAAACCAGCTTCCCTCAATATATATTCAGGTTGAATAGGTATAGGTTGAATTAATAAGAGGAGAATATATAGCCTTTTCTTAGTTCTTTCTTGACTTTGAACCAGTCTGTTTTGCCATTTCTGTCTGAACTGTGGATTCTTTAATATGTATAGGTTTTGTATAAGAACAGTTAGATATTCTGGGATTCCAATTTTCGTAAGCACATTTCATAGCTTTATTTTATTTATTTGGTCAATATAATTGAAGCCCTGACTAAAATCAGTGAAACACATATTTGCTTCTGTTTGGTATTCTTTGTCTTTCTTAATTATCCAGTGTGTATTAGCAGTATGTATCATCAATGGTGTCTCTTGACTTTTCTAACTTGCATGTTTAGTTATGATCTTATGATCCAGCCTCATCATAAGTACTATTAGTACTCATAAAGATCCTCACCTCTTCCTCAGCATATGGAGTACCATCTGACCTGAGCGCCCCTCTAGAACATCTAGAACTATATTATCAATCATTTTATACTGTCTATCCGTGGAGTTTCTTGGTAAATACAAGGAATGGTTTACCATTATTTTCTCCTATGCAGTATGAAGTTATGTCTTTGCCGTTGTCTACAAAGTGATCATATATCTCCAGCATCTTCCTGTATTGCTGCCTCCTTGCTTTAGCTTTACAGTGGGATGGCCTTCGAGCCTTGAGTGACCCTGATGGGATTATATACTTTTGGCTTTTATACTTTGCTCATATCTGTTAGGAAGAACCCTCTTCATGATAAAGCACTACATTTGCACTCTCGTGTGCTTAAGCAACTGTCATTAATATAACAAAACAGGAATATTTCATACAAGAAATATTGAAAAATACAGTGTAATGCTACTTTATCTTAATCATTGAATGATTTAGAAATCTGCCCAGAAAAGTTTAAGCATTAATTTTGGCAATAAAACAGATTGGATAGAGGGATTCTGTGAAAGTACCTTATTTTCATAAGCCTCTTAGTTCATCACTGACACTAAATTCCTGCTGCTGTCAGTTTAAAAGGGCAGAAGCTGTTGTTTCTTATATGCTATGTGCATAGACAGTCCAGAAATACAGAGCTGTGACTTCCCTAGGATTATCACTTTTTCTAATTAATCGAAGACAATGAAACTTTTAAGAAAGTAAATACATAACAGCAGTGAAACCCAAGTAGGCACCAGTGTCAATGTCTTCTTAAATAAAGCATGCTTTTCAAATAATAAACTCCTATAATAATAATAATAATAATAATAGTAAAGTTGGAAGGGACCTTGAAGGTCATCTAGTCCAACCCCCTGCTCAGGCAGGAAACCCTATACCATTTCGGACAAATGGTTGTCCAGTCTCTTCTTAAAAACTTCCAGTGTTGGAGCATTCACCGCTTCTGGAGGCAGGTTGTTCCACTGGTTAATTGTTCTCACTGTCAG
>NW_015386987.1:302405-400381 GCF_001527695.2 Protobothrops mucrosquamatus
TCAGCTTGGAACAATCAGTTAATGTAGAATGTAGAAGTCAAATTACAAGTTTTGGCCACATGATGTTTTGTTTAATGACTACAGTGACTTGGTGACCAAAGGGGAAGTGGTCATAAGCCCATCGTCATATACCAAGATGGTTGGCCAATTGTGGTTGCTAAACAAGGACTACCTATATTGCAGAAGTTTAATAATTAAATGATGTACTTTTTCATGATAAGATAAAACTAATTTGAGGAAATCCATAACATGTCAACTGTTACACAAAATTACAGTGAACTGTTTCATTATCTTAGATTTTGTACTGCTGCTGCTGATAGGAAGTTAAGGTTATTCACATCGGACCTCAAAGATAAGAATGAATATAAGGTGAGAAGAAGAAATAAATTATAATAACAAAGTGGCTTTAAATACTTATTTGTATACAAACCAATTTAAATTGCAAATTAAATTGCATTGCAATGCCTTGCATTCAGTAATTTTGAACAGACGTAAACAATTGCGTTGTATCTTGTATTTTAAAAGATGATTCTAGGTGACATTTTTGTAGCACATTTGTGTTAATAAGCATGATAGCAATTCAAAACTTAAGTTTCATTTTATACTTCTCAGTGCACCTTTTAAATAAAATCAGTTATGTTTATAAAATCTAAAGTAGATTGAATTATGAAAAATTGTGAAATTAACTATATGACATATTTAAGAATATTTAAGAAGCTGCTCAGAATTACCTTGAACTGCGAGATGGGTGGCATATAAATTTAATAAATAAAAAAAGATGAACAGAAAGTATAACAGGATATTCTGTTACATCGTTGAGTGATGTGCAAGGATTTCTTACTCCAGTTTTTTAGTAATACCATGGACAAAATATATTTTCTCTCTTCCTTAGTTATATACAATAGCCGAAGGAGATAAACTTTGGCTTTCAGTGTTGATAAAGTGAACTATTTCAGTCGTGATACTGTAATTCCTCACTTCAGAGTTCTTAGATTTTCAGTATGAGTGTTTTTAACGCAAGCTCAGAGTGATAGGTCTTTGGATTTGAAATGGTTCCTTATATAGAAGCAGTCAGCAGCAATTTAAATATAAACGAAACATATAACCATTCAGATTTGACAGGATGAATAAAAATGAACAGAACAGTGGAATTAGCAATACAGATATTCTTCAAGATACAATGACAGTTGGGACCAGGATTGCCATTGCTAAGCAAAGTGCTCAGAAAGCACAATGATATGTGACCATATCGCTTAGCGATGGCAATTTAGGCAATCCCAGTTGACATCATAATCCTAAAACATGCAGGTTATTAAAGCAGGAAACAATGAGAGTCCAAGGTAAGCAGTGTGGGATACCACAGGAGGGTGAAAGAGGCCCAGGGCAGACCTTGCATGAGTTGGTGAAGGGCAGTGTTGCAGAGTAGCGTGAGTGCAGAAAGAGCAAAAGGGAGGAGGGCACAGTGCATGCAAGCAACGAAAAGCCGATAGGAAGACTTGCAGTCTTCCCTGCTTGCTTCCCCATTGACTTTGTTTGTGGGAAACCAGCAGGAAAAGTTGCAAATGGCAATCATGACTGTGAGAAATTGCAGTTTGTCATATGAGCTGGTTATCAAGTACCTGAATTTTGTTCGGGCGACTATGGGAGATGTTGCAACAGCCAGAACTTTGACGACCAGCTATAAGTTCTTTGTTCAGCACCGTTGTAATTTTGGACAGTCACTGAACAAATGGATGTTAAGCGAGGATAACCTGTATGTCTCTGAACATTTGAACCTTACTTGTAAAATTAGATACAATGTAACAAAAAACCCAGCATGCAAAAGAATTATTGCACCCAAATTCTGCATTTATGATGCATTGGTATACTGGTTCTGTAGCATGTGCTATGAAATCAGTTAAGAGATCCAAGCAAGAATGAAATAATGGCACTTGCCAATTCCTGTGGATAGTGGGACAGAAACCTGAAAGAAGTGTTATTTAACCATTCTAGTAACTTAGATCTATTTACCATTGGGCCTGAAGCTTCCAATAACAAAGACGGCTTTAGTATGGAATTAGTGTTTGTGCAAGCTATTGCAGTGTAATTCATATTATAGTTCACTGATATCAGTTTGAATAAACTAGATCTAAACATATCAGATTGTCTCTTTACAAAACTAAAGTCATGTTGATTTTATTTCCCTCAAAGCTACAATTCAAAATATAGTTTCAACCAGCAAAGTCCTCAGCCTAAATGACTTGGGTCTTGATCTTATATTTTGATCCTAATCTTGCTATCTTCTCCTTATTATGCCTTAGAATGGTGCCTTAACTTTACCTTGATTGATTTTACTTCTTTTAAAATGCCATCTTTGTGTTAATTCCATAATAAAATATATTTCTCCTTTTTATTAACAGACTTTGGAAGGCCATTCAGATTACATTAATGATTTGGTATTTTCACCTAAAGGTCAAGAAATTGCAAGTGTGAGTGATGACCACACATGCAGGTATATATTCTGTTAGTGAAATATTACTTTAATTATTTATGTCTATTTAATTATTTATGTATATAAATGTGAAAAAATTGAACATGTAGAAAATTGATATTTTTGTAGAATTTTTCTACATATACTGTATATTTTAGTTAATATTTAGAAGCTACATACAATTCTAGAATTTGGATGATTATTGTAGCAAATAGATGATTTATTTTTGGCCTATTTGTTTGGGTGATGGGTTTTCAATGGGAGAGTTTGAATGGATTCATGCTATACGAATGAAGGACAAGAATATTTTAAATTGATCTTGCTCTTCCCATCCTGTGTCTTGGCGAAGACAGAATTTTCTGAGAGTCATCTTGAACATTCAGAATTAGTTTCAACTCGTTGGCAGTGGGATATGCAGTATTTTCTGTTTCTAATTTCTGTCTCTTAGAAGATTATCTCTGCCTTTGTCCCTTATTTTACATTATTACAGTAATAGAGTAATGCAGAACTATATTGAAACTACTGTTTTTTTAACTGAGTGAATATAAAAATTAACTTATTAATTTCATGATTCAATACAAATGTACCAATTACTCTACTGGTATGAGGATGTACCCAAGATAATATAGTGTCATTAGTAATGCCAGAAATCGAATATTCTATTAATTAAAGAGTAGCATGTTTTAAAAACAAAAATAATGTAGTGATTTTGCCTTTATGGAAAATTTTCCAGTCATTTGACTACTTACATACATTTTTTAGCATTGGTCTTTATTTGCTTTCATATTTTTATCCATGTGTAATGTTCTGATCTTTAAAACAACTGATATTAGCATTAAAGTGGTCACACTCTGCTTTATAACAAACTGGTAAATTAGGTTGCCAAAGCACTATAACATGTATTCACAAAGAATTAGCTGACATGACTCTTTGGGTCTCAGCCAATGCAACCTGTAATAGTGAAATTCCAAACATTTACTTAGAAGAGTCTCATTCAAACTCGTGGAATATATTGTTATCATGATATAAACAAAAACATCTTTGCAAATGGTTCATATGTACTTCACTTTTTAAAAAGTTGTATGTTTTTCCCAGAATAACATGATTTACAGATAAAAACAGCATATAGAAATACATAGCTCATTGTTGTGAATCAAATGATCTCAAATCCAACTATGTCTCTACAAAAAATTTTTTTTTGCTAAGGATGATCCACAAAGCATTATGAATTCTTATGATTTAATGAGGAAAAATAGCAAAGCAATACTATCATCTCCATTTATGGTTGTCTTGAAAACTGAGCTAATTACTGAGTCTCATCCAGTTTAGAAAAATTATTCCCAAATTAGTTTGGATATGCATGAAGTATGTGACTAAAGATCTGGCCTTGATTATCTATTAGCACAATTTTAAACTGTTTTAGTATAAAATCTGTCCAGCATTTTAATTCCCTGTACTGATCTGGTTTTTTTTTAACTCATTCATTTTATCTTTTTCTTCAAGATTTGTTGATTGACTGACATTTTAAAAATGCAGGATATCTATTGCATCCTCCTTTCATGTAACAGAAACCCTGTGCTTCTGTTACAGTGTAGAACAGGGGTAGTCAACCTTGGCTCTTTTATGACTCGTGGACTTCAACTCCCAGAATTCCTGAGCCAGCCATACTGGCTCAGGAATTCTGGGAGTTGAAGTCCACGAGTCATAAAAGAGCCAAGGTTGAGTACCCCTGGTGTAGAACATAATAATAATCACATTATTAATAGATTTGGCACGTGGTTGGGAGTGGCAGCCAAACTGCCCGTTAGGCGTCAGGCCAGAGTCCAGGTGCGAAGACAATAGTGGGGAGTCGCTGTGGTCAATGGACAACAAACAGTAGACACGGGCTTCCCATTTTGACCTCTACCCACTGCCCACCTAGTTGTGGCGGCCCAGCCGTGACCACCCAGCCACGCCTACCTGGCCCTTTGAGGGCAACCAAAATGTTGATGTGGCCCTCAATGAAATTGAGTTTGACACCCCTGTATTACGACAACCTAGGTTCTTAGGAATAACTGATGCGCATGAAGAACTGGCAGCTGTGGTTTCATGTTGTTATGTTTTATTTATTTATCTCTATATATCTTGTCTTTTATTATTTTTATAAATAATTCAGGGTGGTGAATATACTTAATACATGTAGTTTTCGACTTATAACAATTCATTTAATGAGTGTTCGAAGTTACAACGGCACTCAAAAAAGGGACTTAAGACAATTTTTCACATTTACAATCATTGCAGCATCCCTAAGGTCATGTGATCAAAATTCAAACACTTGGCAACTGGTTCATATTTATGACAATTGCGATGTCCCGGGTCATGTGATCCCCTTTTGTCACCTTCTAATAAGCAAAGTCAATGGGGAAGCCACATTCACTTAACAGCCATGTTACTAAGTTAATAACTGCGGTAATTCACTTAACTGTATCTGAAAAAGTCGTAAAATGGGGCAAAACTCACTTAACAAATGTCTCACTTAGGAACAGAAACACTTAGGCTGAGTTGTGGTTCTAAATCAAGGATTACCTGTACTCTCTTATCCTATTTTCCTCACAACAACTCTGTGTGATAGACTGTACTAACTAGAGAGAGTGACCGGCTCAAAGTCACCCCACAACAATAGCATTAATACTCTAACTTTTCAGAGCATAGGTGATAACATTAATCTGTAATGAGATCAATATTGTTCCCATAATTCATAATGACCATGAATTTATAGCAGTATCAGGATGTATAGATTATACATCAATTTATTTTTATTGCCTGCACATATTTGAAGTATAAACTTGTATTTGGTGAACAGCAGAACTTGTTGCAGCAGAAGAGAGGCAAGAAAGTATTCTGAATATATTCTGTAACTGAATGTGATCTTTATGTTGCAACTAAATTTAAAGCAGATTAAAGCATTAAGTCATAAGCTGTAAAATTGACACAGTTCTCTTTTGCTTCTTTGGCTTGGGAACAGGGCCTGATTCTTTTGCCAAAATAATTCACTGTCTTGAATTATACTAAGTTCATTTTTGAATACATAAACACAGAGAAAGTGTTGATTTGTCTTGGAAAAATCTACAAGGCAAAATTTCTGGCACCAGAAGAAAGGGCTTTGTCTGCAGATTACATAATCAGATAGATGCTCTTTGTTTTCACAGACATGTACTTTAGAAAAAAGGGTTCTAATCTCCATTACGCTATTAATTATATATTAATTCAGTGCTATTTAATTTAATAGTATTTATATTATTTTGATGAATTCTTTTCATATTGCTCTTATATTTTTATCTGTGGTGGTTGGCCAGCACACAAAACAAGGTGTAAATTTGATATATTAATTTATATTTGTGTGCAGTATGCAGATTAAGAATGCACATAACTCCTTAGTTCAAAGAATACAAACAGGCTATGATCTTAGCTGTAATGAGCACATATAGTATAGCTTTCTCCTATTATATACTTTCCTTTTGGTCAACTTCATAATCAGCATCCACTGATATTAATATATGCATATTCTATCTTCTGTCAACTGCATTTAGGATGAGAAGTCCAGATCTTTACTGTCATAGGAAGGGATAACAATGTATAACACTTGGCCACACTTGGCCAAGTGCATCCAGTTATGCATCCAGTTTTGGTCACCACGATGTAAAAAAGATGTTGAGACTCTAGAAAGAGTACAGAGAAGAGCAACAAAGATGATTAGGGGACTGGAGGCTAAAACATATAAGGAACGGTTGCTGGAATTGGTTATGTCTAGCTTAACGAAGAGAAGGACGAGGGGGGACATGATAGCAGTGTTCCAATATCTCAGGGGCTGCCACAAAGAAGAGGGAGTCAAGCTATTTTCCAAAGCGCCTGAGGGCAGGACAAGAAGCAACGGGTGGAAACTAACCAAAGAGAGAAGCAACCTAGAACTAAGAAGAAACTTCCTGACAGTTAGAACAATTAACCAGTGGAACAATCTGCCTCCAGAAGCGGTGAATGCGCCAACACTGGAAGTTTTTAAGAAGAAACTGGACAGCCATTTGTCCGAAATGGTATAGGGTTTCCTGCCTGAGCAGGGGGTTGGACTAGATGACCTCCAAAGTCCCTTCCAACTTTATTATTATTATTATTATTATTATTATTATTATTATTATTATTATTATTATTATTATTATTATTATTATTATTATTATTATTATTGTTATTGTTATTATTATTGTTATTATTATTATTATTGTTATTGTTATTATTATTATTATTATTACCTCCTTAAACCCTAATCTTTTTTATGTTTAGAGTCTGGGATTTAGAAGGACATTTAAGAGCTTATTTTGTTCTACGTTCTCCTGGAATGAGTGTGGGCTGGCATCCTGAGGATGCATTCAAGGCAAGTATCAACCAAACTGGGAGCTACTTACAATAATTGTATATAAAACTGAAGCATTTCAGAATTTTCCAGTGTTCACACTCTGAAAATGTGCTTTGCAGTTAAAGGGACATTATATGTTGCTTTAGTAACCTACTTCATCGTTTAAGCTATTGGAGAAAGGTGAAGTGACTGGGGAAGAATCACTTATGCTCCTCTATGCTCCTGAGAAGATTTAAAAAAAAAAAAAGCTATTATCATACTATGATAATTTAATTATTAAAATGGTCTAGCTTCATTATTTCCAAAGCATCTTGATCCTGGAATTTATTTATTAATTTCCTACCATGCTCTTTCCTTATTTACTGTCTAGACCAGGCATGTCAAACTCACGATGTCACATGACGTCGCATGATGTATCACAACTTTTTCCCCATTGCTAGCAATGGGATGGGCACAGTTTTGGCGTGACGCATCCAGCCCACGCCCTGGCAGTTTGACTTGCTTGGTCTAGACCAGGGGTAGGCAACCTTGGCTCTTTTATGACTCGTGGACTTCAACTCCCAGAATTCCTGAGCCAGCTATGCTGGCTCAGGAATTCTGGGAGTTGAAGTCCACGAGTCATAAAAGAGCCAAGGTTGCCTACCCCCCTGGTCTAGACAGTTTTTAAGCTTTCTCTTGTGTAAGAGAAATAAAACAAATGAAATCAGTTTTAAAGCCAAGTGGTATAAAAATTAAAATAGCTCTCCAAAATTATAAAATTGCAGTCCCAAGTATGAGTAACAGCAGAGGTATTCAGAGGAAAAACATGAGTTATAAATGGATCTGTGGGATTGCTTTAAAAGTAAGCACTGATAGGACCTGATGAACCCTAGGTAATCAAAAAGGTCTCCTTGATAACTTATTTGAAAGAAGACTGACTTTCTGGCCTTTTGCAATGTCTAATGGGCATGAGAACAAATTTGGGTTGTCGTGTTTAATTTATTGCTGCATTTTAAAGCCAGTTGGAATTCACTTCATCTAAGTATGATCTGTTTTGTGGATTTATATTGCTGGATGATGTCATGTCTTTTAATCTTTAGTTCTTCCCATATTTCTCATACTTTGTGTTTATGATGTAATGAGTTGTTGAATTATGATAATTGATGGAGTTGGCTTCATTCCAAGATCTTTCTTCAGTTAGAATTCATTTTTGAATGTTAGACATATAGAAAAATCATAACTTAATTATAATGATTCTTGATTGCACTGTTGCAATAAGGTGTACAGGATAAGCAAGTCTGAATAATGCCATATCCCAAGAATTGCAACTGACTGTTATCTTTCATTTGTAGTTGATGGTAGCAGAAAAGAATGGAACGATTCGATTCTATGATCTTGTGACACATCAGGCTATATTGTCTCTCACAACTGATCAAACACCACTAATGTCAGCAAGCTGGTGCCTAAAAAATACTTTTAAAGTTGGAGCAGTTGCAGGAAATGACTGGTTTATCTGGGACATTACTCGATCTAGGTATCATAAAATATTCCATGCATTTTTATTGAGACATTTCAGTATAATAGATGATTATTGTCTTTTTAAAAAACGTGCACAAAATATTATTTATTATTAAGGCCCTATTTGATTTAGAAGTAGAAAGAAAAAAGGAAATGCTTAGGAGATGTCATTTTCTGTTACTATAGTCCTTAGTGTAAAAGACTATTACACTTTAACTGTTGATTAGAATTTGCAGGGAAATATTAACATAGTTAATATAGTTTTTATGATGTAAAAAGATGTAAAAAGAATAATTCTAGAAATCACTTATCGATTTACAAAATAACTTCCTAAATTTGTGTTTGCAATTAATATTGATATAAAAAGCCAAGAAAAAGAAAACATGGACATATATTGAGAAATAAAGCCAGGAAAATGTTTCCACTGCATTTATTTGCTTTGTGCATCATTTCCCTTGTATATGTGGATTGAGTAAAGAGAATTAAAAATATCTCTTTTTCTAGCAATTCTTTTTCTACGTTACTCAAGCCTACATATTCTCAAAAGCAATTTCCATGTGAAATGCTTTTAAAATTATGTTGGAAAGCAACCATTTTGTGGTTTTTAAGTGACAGCCTTTTTTACAAATAAAGTTGTTGAACAGCATGTATTTCTGATTGTTATCTTAGAATGAAGTCATGCCGTCCAAATTGTGCATGACCTACTTCTCATCAGGAATTAATGATTTTTATTATTAGAAATTATTCTCTCTTTTAGTTACCCTTTGGATAAGAGGCCTGTCCATGCAGATAGAGCCAGATTATTTAGGTAAGTTTTATTTAAATACATATTTAATTGATGCATTTGATTAACTGACTTCTCCATTAATCATTGGTGAAGGACCACAAGGTTTGGCTTTTGCCAATATTTACAGGTATAGTTTGCATTTGAGAGATAATCGTGCAATTTTTCTTTGAAGTGTTATTTTAAATTAATTGTTAATATTTTACTCTTTCTATTAGCCTAACCTTTCTCACTTGATTTTTATGGCTGGGAACTCTGAAAATTGTAATCTTAAAATATTAAGAGACTAGCCAGCTTTCAAAAGACTTAGTTAGAAAATGAAAGTCTATTAAGAAAATGGGATGAAATAGGAAATAATGGAGAATTTTAGCACAATGTATAGTAATTTTTACATTAGTTAGAAAGGCTGTCATATCCAAGCCCTTGCTCAGTGCAGGAATCCAAGTTAAGGCATGTTAGAAAAGTACCATTCCAGCTTGAGCACATAACAATTAAGTAGAATGCATCACATCTTAGGTTAACTGGTTTCACTGTTCAGCTGCATGTCCTTTTTAAACATTAAAACCAAAATTTGCATTCCTATAATTTAATTACATGCTTTCACGTCCCAAAGGGCAGATTTAGGATGCAGACCCCTTGGAGATGCCAGAGTAAGCAGCATAAAAATGCTGGTAATGAAATAAACAAGACTTGCTTTCTAGTCCCTGAAGTTTTAATTGTCTTTCCCCGAAACTGTCACGTTTTTTTCTGAAACTTTCTTAAGGTATGGTACCTAGAACTGCACACAGTTCGGTACTTGAGGTGGGGTCTGACCACAGTACAATAGAATGAAATAATTACTTCCCATGGTTTTGGTATTATATATTTCTGATGTATTCTAAAGTTGCATATATATATATATATTTGGTAGCAGCATCACATTACTATCTCATGGGCAATCACTGTTCCAAGGAAAATGTAGTTGTTTTGCAGGAATGAAATACAATGCAAAACATTCAGTATTTATGTGAGGAATTGATTACAGGGAGTCCTCAACTTATGATAATTGAGCCCAAAAATTCTGTTGCTAAGCGAGACATTTGTTAAGTGAGTTTTGGTTATTTTTACCAGTTTTCTTGCCACAGTTGTTAAGTGAATCACTGCAATTAAGTTAGTAAACATGGTTGTTAAGTGAATCTGGCTTCCCCATTGGCTTTGCTTGTCAGAAGGACACAAAAGGTGATCACATGACCTTAGGACATTGCAACCATCATAAATATGAGCCAGTTGCCAAGTGTCCAAATTTTGATCATGTGACTGTGGGTATGCTACAATAGTTGTGTGAAAAATGGTAATAAGTCACTTTTTTTAGTGCCATTGTAACTTCAATCAGTCACTAAATGAACTGTTGTAAGTCGAAGACTACCTGTATTATTGTATCTTTTACACTGAGCCAAAAGATGAGTGCATGTACATACACAAGCGTTAGGCCTATGCAAAGCATTCAGTAGGGGAACTTCACATGACAGTATGAAAAAGCATCCTACTTTAAAGTAGCTATGTCTTTGGAAAGATTCACTTAGATGCTTCAAAAAATGTCCCATGATTGTGTATATGCATAGATAACACTTCCCTGTATTCCCAAGCAAAAATTGAAGCCACTTAGATACACTGACAGCTGGGGAGTCTTTTCTAACAGCTGCACAAACCTTCCAAAAGATGTGATTGCTTTAATATCTTGCCTACATTATACAGTATAAAATATTTTCAAGAGCTGTAGCATAGATTTCTGAAAATGATTCACTGAATTCACTGGAAAAGATCTATTTTATATACCAATGAAATGATGAAATTCAGAAGTGTTTAATTTTGACTTTCATAATTATATTGAACATTATTTTAAAATGTTGTTAAGTTTCTCTTTATGTGTTTAGATGGTCCCGAGTGAATGAAAACTTGTTCGCTACTACTGGCTATCCAGGAAAAATGATCAGTCAACTTCTAGTTCATCATTTAGGCCACCCTCAGGTAAATGTATGACAAATCAAAGATGTAAAATCCATTTTTTAAAAAATTATTGTACAATTTTGTCCTTAAGCAACTTAGGATTACATGACAAATCAAGTGTGATCCATTGTGGGAAATTTTCTTTTATTTATTTCTCACTTGGACTTCATATGCTTTGAATCTACTTTATCAGAACATCTCAAGAAAAACTGCATTTGTATGGTCAAAAGGAAAAAAAATATAGGCTGGAATTCAGAAAGCTACTTTAGACACTCTCTCTTTAAAGTCTTAGGCGTACTTGTAAGGATTTTTTTTTAACTTTACTGTTTTTAAACATTAGATTCTCATGGTGCAGTGCACAGTGTTCTTGGTAATGGCTTCAGTTTTAAAAAATAATGTATTAAATGCCACGGAAATTGGCAACTTAAAAAGAAAATCCCTTTTAGATTCTGGTTGTAGGGGATAAGCTGAGGATATTTGGAGCATAATAAAATATATTCTAGTTCACCTGGCTTTAATAGGCAAGATGTTCAATCTAAGGCATATAGTATTACTAGTAATTAACTTTGTGTCATTGTGATTGTGTCTTCCTGAAATAGTGCTGTAAAATTTGTCCTTTTTGGCTTTCCATATGAGTTAAAGTGATTATGAAACAGATTTGGAAAGTAAAGCTGAGACTATTGGAAAAGACTTGAGAATAAATTATTCAACCTCAGTCCTCTGCACTCAAAAGGAACTCAAGGATTAAGAGAATTAAAGTCATGCCTATATATTTTGCATCTTGTATTGCATCTTATACATTTTGCGCATTGCACAAATTTAATTCATGTCCAGTGGATTAGATTTCCAGAAAGGACTAATGGGAACCAGTTAAAAGAATCATTTAAGGTAGTACCTTATAAGAGAGTTTGAATTTCATGAAATTCTTTCTGGTAGAATGATTATTAGAAGCTATAAAAATAGCATTGTGCTTATACTTCGGTTTAATGTGTTATGTGCTCCTGGCCACTTTCCTTCATGACCAGAGGCAAGCTTGCCTGACCAATAACCAGCCAAGACACAGTGAAGGCCTTTTGTTTCATTTATTGCAATAAGCGGGGAGAGAAGCTATCAAAGCTTGGTTCTCTTCAAAGTTTTAACCCAAAATATCCTCCTTTATACAGCCCTTGTCCCGGCCGCCACATCCCTCCTCTTTCCCCATTGGCTGAGGTACTATGAGGTTACACTCTTTCCAACCGCCTCCTACATATTTCCTGCTACATACTAAATCATATTCACATATACAATTATAATAAGAAAAATTAGACATTTAAATGGTTATTTTAAACTCTGTAGATGTTTATGTCCCCATTTTAAACAATAAGTTCTTTTCCTGCTTTTCAATTCAGTGTGCCTTTCCTCTTATCTTATTCAGCTCATTTTCCTATTCTCCAATTCAACCTGTCTTTCCTGGCTAGCCATTTCCTTTTACAGCTGTATATTTTTTATGGCTTCTCTTCTTCCTTTCTTAGACCCAGCTATTTTTGCCTATATGTTTATCTTACTTCCTTTATGTTAACCTTTCCTCTTTCCCACCATAGCTTTTCTACTCAGAAATTTCCACTGCAGCAAATTCAATTATAAATTTCTCTTTCAATATTAAATTTTGAAGACCTTTCTTTTACTTCTATCAAATGTAAATAATATAATAGAACTTCTAGAGATCTCAGCGTAGCAATACGTTGATTTAGCAACAGACATTTCTGTCTGCCTCCTGATTTTCCAAGTTCTAAGGCTAAAAGAGACAGCATATAATAAGTGCATTTCTTAGATATCCATGATGTATTATGACTGATTTTGCTGATTTTCATATTTACCAGAGAAAACGAGCAGAAATATTTAGTCACCAAGAGAGCAAAACGTTTACAAGCATCATCTGTTAGTTCTTAATGTTTAACTATCAGAGGAAACTATATTTGGAACGTGATGTAAAATGGATAGACTATGATAAAGGGAAATTTAGGTATTACTGTGGAAAAACAGTAAAACAACTAAATGAAAGTGCTGGCTTCTATATCCAGTGTCAGATCTTTAAAAAAAGATTGGGAGGACCATCTTGATTTATTTTGGACTTTTCCCTCATGTGCTAACAGTAGATTTTTTTTTTTACTTGTATAGTTTATTTTTTTGCTAAATCATTATTTTTCAGCTTCTAGTTTCAAATTTAGAAGCAAGCTGCCTTGGGATTTAGAAATTCTGAAGTTATATCCAATTCCAGTGATAATTGCTGGGTTACAGCCCAACAGCTAAAGAGTATTTTGAAATTTCTTTTTTTTTCAACAAAAATTTTTATTGGTTTTATTTTACATGGTGGCAAGGCCATCAATTAATCAAAACAAAATCATATTTGTACAATTCAAATTATTTCAATATAATTAACTCAGTTATACATATAACTAATCTATTATTATTTTAATATATCCTACTTCCCCTTAGGTCAATACTAGTAACTCTATTTCTATACNGGATCTGGTTTAACCTGGCACAGGACTCTTCCACTATGTGCCATGGGAGGAGATCATAAAGTATATTTTTGGGTGACTGAAATGTAAAAAACTATATCTACTCTATAGTGGTTTAAAGTATCAGATAATGATTAAGAGAGGGGAGAGTTGAAGTAATATAGTTGTCTTATTTTATACTTTTTTTTTTACAGAAACATTACTTTTGAACAAAGTTCTGAAGTTTTTAAACTACTTTGTTTCTAGTTTTAGAAGTGCAGCTGGATTTAGCAGGGCATTGTACTCAATGTTTTCTGTGCAAATCTTCTTGAAATAATCTCTTGTGCAAATCTTCATTTGTTTAAAAGAAGTGCAGTCAAGAGAAACAGTTAAAATAGATAGCCTATATGGAAAGATATATACTTTCATATCATTACCAGCAAAGTAAGAGTGGCTAAAAATGTTCATTCATATCCCATCTCAGCCTGGAATGACAAAGCATAGCAAAATCTCTAAAAGTGAATATTTTTAATACAAATTGATTCCTGATATGAACGTGTATATCTGTGATACCAAGAAATGCTATGCTACTATAGATAGCGAGGCATGATGTGGTTACAATAAATAACCTCACTTATTGGCTGCTAACTTTTACAACTGAATCTATTGAGAAAAAAGACAAATCCAAAACAGTAACAAACAGGTAGTCAATTTCTACAATGAAATTAAATTGTATACTTAACAGATGTTAAGAACCTTTTTTTTAACAGATGTTAAGAACCTTTTTTTTAACAGATGTTAAGAACCTTTTTTGGGGGGCGGTTCATGATAAATGAGAATGAGATAAATGAGAAGTCAGTTTTTTCAGGTTGCTGAATAATGGGCAAAATCCATCCTTTAGTTCAGGCATGTCAAACTCGTGACATCACGTGGCGTCGCACAACGTATCACGACTTTTCCCCCATTGCTGGCAATGGGGTAGGTGCGGTTTCAGTATGATGCATCCGGCCCACAGGCCGGCAGTTTGACATGCCTGCTTTAGTTGCTTGAAAATTAAAAATGCCCATAAGCTTCCATTCTGATTAGGACTGCACAATGTTTTTGAAGATTGAGCTGTAATAAAGACTGTAATTTTCACAACTGCAAAATTCAAACATTATTTATTTATTTCATATGAAAGTTGATAGTATGTGATGGGAAGAGTTCTTACAAACAGATAATACAAATCAGACACAAAGAGATGTTTTTAATGAAGCAGGTTTACAAAAAATGCTTTTCTCAATTACAGTGTTAATATTTCATTTCACGTGAAAATTAAAATTATGACTTTATTAGCTATCTGATGTTGCACAAATATAAGAAGGCTACAATAAGTGAAACAAATATTCTGTAAATATATATTATGGGCACTTATTTTATTCAAATGTTAACGTTTTACTTGCTCACAATGGATTGCCCTGTGTCCTTTTATATATTCTCAGTCAAAAAACAAAAAAATTGCACCTCAGAGCTTGAACAAATCTTTAAAAAGCAAACAGCTTGTTCTTTCTAAAAGCTGTTAGTGTGCTAAGTAAAACTGTGTGAAAGTTTTTAAGAAAATTCAACTGGAAAATAATGACTTTATGGGTCTGTAATCAATGGCTCTACTTCAAAAATCCATTTTGTGCATCTGTTTTAATTAAGCTTATCCGTTAGAGTTTTTGAAGTATGCTATCAAACTTCCTGGGAAATTTCTTTTTGCACATATTTCACCTTTAAATTATCCTTTTTTACAATTTTTGTACAGGTTAAAATAGGCAAAATATTGTCAAAGACTACAAAGCTCAGCATGCATTTCTCTTTATTTTAGCATGGATTCATACATTCAGATCACAAACACATTTTCTACACCAGTATCTCTAAATAGCTTAACAGGTCAATATGAAACATGCAAATATCAGAAGAAAGTGAGTTTTTAATTTCAAATAGTTAAAAGTGACCAGTATCATTTCCCGTGTGTGTCTGTGTGTATAGTTTCCAATATAATATTATCTATCATGTTTGGCAGATAACACTATATTTTCTTCTAAATAATAAAACAATTTTGCTCCAAAAATATTTATCAAAATAAAAAAATAATTTACCTATGTAAATATAGCGATATTTCTGATATCTGGAATAATTTGTGCTAATTTCCAGAATCTATATATGCCCTTAACATCCTGCAGCTTATAACTTTTCCTCACTATTTTTTACTGAGAGTATATCAGCAAATGTCAAAAAGTTCAAATAAAAAATAAAAGTTTATTTATGTCTAATTTTAGGATATACTTTTTTAAAAAATCTCTTTTTGTTTTATTGGCTTTTGTATTCAAATGTTTTATCTTTGTGTTATACTTTTTATACAATATTACTAACTTTATATCAAAGTTGCTAATATTCTTAATATTTTCATAATTTTCAAATTAAATTGTTACAAATTAAATATAGTTTAGCTATTCAGTAGTTCCACAGATTTGAGTTGATCTACTCTGGGTCCAAAACTAGATCCCAATTTATGTAAATATACTTTACATCTATATCAACAAACATATGAGCTGATGCTTCTTTAAAAACACTGCGCTTGATAACATAACAGCCCTGGGGGATCAGGCTAAGGCCCTTCATGATCCAATGTTTTGTTTTCACTATGATATTGAGGATATATTCATATCCCCTTAGTATTTAAAAGTGCAGTGGAAATTGGGAGTCTGTTTGAACTAAAGACACAAACTAATCAAGAAAAAACATAATGTGGCTGTGGTGCTTAGAGTGGCTTATTCACACTGAAAACATGGATGTGCAACAGTATTCTACCCCATGGGTGACACCCACCCACCCACGTGGTCATTGGGACTTCCACATGCCACCCTCCATGTACTTAGAGAATATCCTGAGATGATCTCATCACAGGCTGCTAACACAGTTCTCCAGGATGGCACTCAGAACATTTCCACAGACCCAAAAAGAAGGGGAGACAATTTTACCCATTATGCACATCAGTGTGAAGTGTCTGATGCTTGTCACAGAACCAAAACTCCAGCTTCTATGTTTCCATTCATCCCATTTCTCACACAACTGGCTGTGGAATTTTAGGGGTGCTTTAGAACCAGAGACCAGAACACTATATTAATTAAAACACAAATTGGTTTATTGACACTGTTGGAGGCAGAGACAAGCCTAAAGAAGGGTGGGTTGGAGTCTGTTTTATAGACGTATGCATATTAAAATATAGATAGAACAGCCAGGTATTTCACTGGATATAACACATCATGTGCTGTGAGATCAGTGTCAGCTCTACTAGATAGACCAGAATCAGAAAATTAACTCCACAGAAAAAACAGAATTACACTTTTTTGAGATAAGTTATAATAACAGAACCTTGCAAGTCTGAGTATGTTGGTCCTCCCGTTTCATATCCTATTGAATTAGGGAGGTATTTGCCTGAGCAGCTTCTGAATATTGTTTTCTAGGGTTTAAGGAATGTTTCATTCCCCTTAGTCTAGGTAATGGTTACTATATAATTCTGTCAAGGTCATCTTCCTTTCTCTTTGCTATGAGGCCATTAAGGCAGCGTTTCCAGCTTTGCGGACCAGAAGGGGATGGTTCACACAAGCAGCTGGCAAGCATACGCACACAGCTCCATTTCTGCAAGCAGTATACATGTGCGTTTGCCATGCACACAAATGGAGCGCACGCGCATATGCTCACCCACTGCTTGTGCAAGTGAGGATGCAAGGGCACGCTTGCCAGCCATTTCCATAACCCAGTTGCAAACACCTCACGGCCGCAGCCCACAGCTTGGGGACCCCTGCATTAGGGCATAACTATGAACTGATGGAGCAGGACTACAAAGACAATGGGATTTTGAAAGAACCAAGAGTTCTGTGAACAAACTTTTTTTTGTTGGGAATTACTTTGTTTTTTTCAGAACTGTACTTGCCCACCATCTTCCCCAGCATCTAAAGCATTCCTTGACCTACATTTTTAATGGCTTGAGTTGTACTTTCCACAGAAGATATATTTGGCTTAGGGACTTTTAATTTGATCCCAAGAATTCTCCTTCAGAAACATGGTGCCACCAATTTGGAGGAATACTAAATCTTCAAATTCAAGAGTCATTGATAGTTGTGTCTTCCACAAATACACTGAATCCCATTTAAAATCCATTGTAGTGGCCATCAAGACATCTTTTTTTAATCAGCTGGCAATGTATATAAAACAAACTTCATTTCATAGCTGCTAAATTTAAAAAGTCTCCATTGAGAAATTTGATCAATGACTTTTTGAAAAGTATACACTGTGTATAGGGTAGTTTGTTTCTCTGTGTGCAAAGATGTTTTCTTTGATGATAATGTCTATCAATTAGCCATTTATTTATGCCTACATGCATTTCCATGTGACTATGGATGTTAACCTCGCTCAGATGAAAGTTTGGACCTGTCACAGTACATCCAGTTGGTAGAGCAAAATATGAAAATCTGAGCCAGTCTACCACCAAACAAACCCCCATCTACAGACACCACTCCTAATTGTAGACCATTTCAAATTATTTGTCTCATTGATTTTAAAAAAAAAAAAACAGTTTTAATGCAGGATGAAATGGTTGATTGATTGATTGATTGAATTTATATGCTGCCAATCTTCTCAATAAGGCAAGTTGGTGGCTTACAGATCATGTTTTAGTAATATTTTGAAACTTCCAGATTTTGTTAAAGATATTGAGAAAAGAAGTCCCTGTTGTCAGCATAATTGTCCGAAAACATTTTTCTACCTGATATATTTGACTAATTTCACTGGAAAAGATGTCAGAGGTGATAATCACCCATAACAGTTGAAAAGTTAGAAAGAGGTTACTGATTTGAATCTAAACCTGCAGAACTGATGTACATCCTACAAAATAGATACTGACCTGCAAGAATTAAAAAGAAATACTCTTTCTCTGTCTTATCTGTATGTACATCAAGGAAATGCTCCTTTAGGGAGGCACTTATTAGAAGCGTGTGAGTTTTTTCCTTACTGGAACTTGAAACTTGCCATCCTTTTTTTTAAAAGGATACAAAGATATTTTTTAAAAAACCTTAGGAAAAACGTTCAGAATGGGAACATGGGTCATGAATATTATTTTTCATATAGCTGGCTGGCCCAAAATTCACTTTTCCTTTGCACCCTATAAAGAATTGTGTCGAAATTACAATAACATATCGTCCTAACAACTGAACGTCTAACGATTTTCTTTTTACACTGGCGGTTCTGAAGTTTTTTCCAGTCCGTCTATCTTTACTGATACGGTTTGAGCGGAGAACCACTGTCAGTAGCTTCGTAATTAATACTGCAGCAAAAGCCACGTATTGCAGAAGGAGCCGCGAGCGGGAATAACACATCAGGAAGCCTTGGCGTCTAAAGAAGCCCGCCTTCCAGCACTTGAACTACAGTTCCCATGATGCCCTTCTTTCAGCTCTGACGCCGCGAAGGGGATGTCGGAATAGCTTCCCGTGAGAGAGGTCGCGAGGGATGGTTGGGGAGGAGGTTTGCAGCCGCGGTCTCGACACTGTGAGAGGTCGCCGGGATGGACGAGGACGGGTTGCCGCTCGTAGGTTCGGGCATCGACCTGACCAAGGTATTGGCGGCTCGGCCTGGTCTTCCGCATGCGTTCAGCGACTCCTGCCTGTCCCGAAAGGCCGCTTCCACAGCCGCCCCTTCCAGCTGGGGTCGGGTGGGGAAGAGGAAGAACCGGGCAAGGGTCCCTTCCCATAAAAATCAGCTGCTGGGTGTTCGCTGCCCGGCTCCCCCATCCCGTTAAAAGGACCCCTCCCGGGAGTAAGATTTCAGAGCAGGCCCACAAAGATGTTGAGACTCTTTCTAGAAAGAGTACAGAGAAGAGCTACAAAGATAATTAGGGGACTGGAGGCTAAAGCATATAAGGAACGGCTGCTGGAATTGGATATGTCTAGTTTAAGGAAGAGAAGGACGAGGGGGGACATGATAGCAGTGTTCCAATATCTCAGGGGCTGCCACAAAGAAGAGGGAGTCAAGCTATTTTCCAAAGCACCTGAAAGCAGGACAAGGAGCAACGGATGGAAACTAATCAAGGAGAGAAGCAACCTAGAACTAAGAAATTTCCTGACAGTGAGAACAATTAACCAGTGGAACAACCTGCCTCCAGAAACTGTGAATGCTCCAACACTGGAAGTTTTTAAGAAGAGACTGGACAGCCATTTGTCTGGAATGGTATAGGGCAGTGGTGGCGAGCCTATGGCATGGGTGCCAGAGGCGGCACTCAGAGCCCTCTCTGTGGGCGCACGCACCGTCGCCCCAGTCCTAGGCCTTCAGCTGGTTTTTATAAAACCTTTTCGCTTTAGGCCTCCGCTGCCGTGTACAAAAAAAAAAGGTTCAATCAATCAGTCAATTTCAACTTCTCGCAGGAAAAAAAAAGATCTTGCAAAGTTGGAATTGATTGATTGAACTTTTTAGTCCCACCCAGTCTGCTATTACCACCGCAGCCACGTCCACCCAATGGGCCACATCCCCCAATGGGCCACACCCACCAATGGGCCACACACCCCTGGCACCCAAAGATGCATGTGGGTTTTGGGTGGCAGTTTGGGCACTCGGTCTCTAAAAGGTTCGCCATCACTGGTATAGGGTTTCCTGCCTGAGCAGGGGGTTGGACTAGAAGACCTCCAAGGTCCCTTCCAACTCTGTTATTCTATTCTATTCTAAATGTGACAGAAAAACATTTCCGTCAGGGAAAGCAGAAGCAAAAAAATTCTGATGAAGCAAAATCTGTAACAGCCTTGAATGGAGGCTGAAGGTTGAAAAGACCACAAACACAAAGAGTCATGATGGTTGTTCTTCACAGTATTTTAGCTGTAATCATATATCCAGGTACAGGAGAGGAAACCTCCCTGAGTCATTTCTGAATGGATACACATGTAAATGCATTGATTTATTTTTTATGGGGCTCAGATGCTACTCCAGTTTTTCTGATTCTGGGTGATACAGATAGTCCTTGACGTACGAACACAATTGAGCCCAAAGTTTACATTGCATTTGTTAAGTGAGTTTTGCTCCATTTTACAACTTCCACAGTTGTTAAATGAATCACTGCAGGTATTAAGTTAGTAACACTGTTAAGTGAATCTAGCTTCCCCATTGACTTTGCTTGTCAGAAGGTTGCAAATGGGAATTACATGACCCTGAGACACTGCAAACATAAACATGAGTCCGTTGCCAAGTTAGGGTGAATTTTGATCACATGACCATGGGGATGCTGAAATGGTTGTAAAAGTGTGAAAAATGGTCGTAAGCCATTTTTTTCAGTCCTGTTGTAACTTGGAAAGGTCACTAAATGAACTGTTGTAAGTCAAGGACTACCTCTATATATACCTGTCATCTGTAAATCAGATTGAAACCATTTATTTTATTATATTGTTTATATGCCTTCAATCTCATTGTTAAGGTGACTCTATATTATAACTTTTTTTAAAAAAAATCAAAATACCATAGCATTTATAGGATTATATTGTGTTTACACACTGAGAACATGAATCAAGGAGCCATCCTACTAGGAGAGAGAATAACATTACAATCTTTCAGTACCACAGCTGATGCAAGAGTTTTCATAGTGTTCCTACATTCAAATAAAGTTAGAATAGGAAGAAGTTTCCATTAAACATATGCACGGTAACTCATGCCTTGGTCACCTCCAGTTTGGTTTACTGCAATGTGCTCTATATGGGGTTGCCCTTGAAGACCACCCAGAAATTGCAGCTAGTCCAGAATGCAGCAGTGTGCAAAGTAACGGGGTGGGGGCTAGGTTTGCTCATGTAACACTTCTGTTGCACAAGTTGTACTGGCTTCCAGTTTCTTTCCAAGTGCAATATAAAGAACTAATCATCTTTAAAGCCCTATATGGCCAGGTTAACTGTGTGAGTGCCTTTCCCTAAGGATATGTCCATTCTGCCAGGTCAGATAGGATGGGCACAGTCCTAATCCCTTCCCTTAAACATTGCTATCTCATGGTATCTCAAAGTGTACCTCTTCTATGGCAGCCCTTGCCCTATGGTACCCCCCTCCCCAAGTTCAGTTGGCCTCTACTCTCCTGGTCTTCCATAAAGCTTTGAAGACCTGACTTTTTTTTTCCACGTACTGGAATGAGTTGTGGTTGCACTTCAGAAATTTGATTTAACTTCAGGTTTTTGTTTTTAATGCATTTAGTCTTTATAGTTTTAAGATGGCTTTTATGATGTTTTAACTTTTAATTGGGAGCCTTGATTATAAGATGGGTGGCTATATAGTTTTTAATAGATAACTAAAATGTATAAGACAACTTTCCCAAATCTAGTGCTTTTCAGATATGCTAGATCAGTGTTTCTCAACCTTGACAATTTTAAGGCATGTGGACTTCAACTCCCAGAATTCCACAGTCAGGATTGCTGGCTGTGGAATTCTGGGAGTTGAAGTCCACATGCCTTAAAATTGTCAAGGTTGAGAAACACTGTGCTAGATACTAGTTCATATTGTCCAGTTAAATTGATTTGGTATGTATTTTATGCTAATCAAGCAGGGTAAGGAAACTTAATATAATGGGTAAACTTAAAAATGTTTGAAACTCTTTTATGATGCTTTAAATTTAAATTAAACAAAGCCCACAATATTTTCCCTGAATAGACAAATCTAAAAAAAATTCCAAAATTTTCACATTGAAAAGATCTTAGTGTTTGATTCTATGAAAGAAAAGAAATCCCAACATATATGGCAAGGGGAAAAAATCTTTGATAAGGCATTCAATTTGATTGATTAAGCGTAGTGTAATAAATATGTATTGTCAGTATAGTTGACTGATCTTTAAAACTGAGTTAATAAAAATAAATGAAATAAATCAGTGGTTCTCAACCTGTGGGTCGGGACCCCATTTGGGGTCAATCGACCATTTCACGGGGGTCGCCAAGCAAAGCTGTTCGCCATTTTTTTTGTCCGCCATTTTTTTCCCCTTTTCCGGTGGGTGCCTTACCTCCCTTGGGCTGGGCCAGCTGGTGGTCGGCCTGCTCCGTCTCTGCCACTTGCCAGCTACTCCTCGGCCGGCGCAGGGGGCGGAACCACGCATGCGCGGTGCTCCCGGGCAGGGAAAGTCCTCGACTTATGACCGGTTGGGTAGTCCTCAACTTACGACCGGTTCAGTCCTCGACTTACGACCGGTTTAGTCCTCAACTTACGACCGGCTTAGTCCTCGACTTACGACCGGTTGGGGTCGCGGCATTAAAAAGGTTGAGAACCACTGAAATAAATGGTTTATTACTTTTTTTTAAAATGGTTGTTGCCAATTTCTGTAGAAAAGCTATGACGTGGGAAATTTTGTGTTAATGTGTTTTTTTGCTTATATATTAATCATTTCTCTTGCAAAGGATATATTAGGCATGCCAGATTAAAGTCAGTGGCTGCTGTGGATTTTCAGTTTGACCATGAACAAATTCCTTACATTGTTTCTCATTAATTACAAAAGCAGTAAGAGATGTAGGATATGATTTTTAGCCTAGTTCCTTCTCTAACAGCAGTCTATAAAAACAGTGTTTTGAAATTAATATATTTCCAAAATGTTTCCTGTATCAATTTCAGAATCTGAGGTTTACAACTCTTATTTATTCAGTGTCACTAATAAATAGTTTTGGCTTAAATTCAAAAGTTATTCACTTTTATTTTTTTAAACTTTTGACTGTTTCATTCTTGTGCTCTTCCATGTTTGCATGTGCAGTTCTGGTAAAAGAGAATATGGTTATTCAGTTGCTGCAAAATTGACAAATTGCACATTTGGTATATACTTAGTTATAAGTTATAGTTATACTTTTATGCATCATGGAACATTGCTTTGAAATAATAAATTATCACTCAAAGACTTGGCCAATCTCAGAGTTTGAATGTAAATGTTTGATACTATATTTGTTTCATATTTGAGATACATTAAAAAAGCTATTTTGGTCTAGTGGTTAAGGCAGTGATGGCGAACCTTTTAGAGACCGAGTGCCCAAAATGCAACCGAAAACCCACTTATTTATCACCGGGTGCCAGGTGGGCATGGCCCATTGGGTGGGCGTGGCTGTGGTGCTCATGGCAGATTGGGTGGGTGTGGCCAAGGTGCGCGTGATCACCTTGATGTTGCTCGTGGGGAGGGACACCTGTGGGGGCCGGGCAGGGTTGGGGGAGATCCAGGGGGTGTCTGGCAGGTGGGGCAGTGGGCAGGAGGCTTGTCCTGCGGGGTGAGGCGAGGCAAGGCGGGGGTGCCATTGTCACAGGGCAAGGTGAGACAGGCTGGGGCGGCTGCTGCCTGACACCATCGGCCCTGTACACAGAGGCCAGCAAGCGCATGGGTGCTGGGATGCATCTGGCCATGTGGGACCTCAGCGAGTTAGTAGGTGGCTGGTTGAAAAGGGACAGTTGCCATCTCCGGGGCATGGTGCATGTGCCCACAGAGAAGGCTCTGAGTGCCGCCTCTGGCACACGTGCCATAGGTTAGCCACCACTGGGTTAAGGCATCAGGCTAGAAACTGGGAGATCCTGAGTTCTAGTCTCACCTTGGGCACAAAGGCAGCTGGGTGACTTTGGGCTAGTCATTTCTCTCGGGCCTAGGAAGGAGGCAATGGCAAACCACTTGTGAAAAATCTTGTCAAGAAAACAGCAGTGATTTTTCCATGTAATTAATTGATCTCTCTTCAATATTGTATTTTTCTATGTTTTGTGTAATGCAGGTTCCAGCTATCCAACAAAAGAGAACAGTGGCGTTTCTAAACCAATTTGTGGTTCACACAGTTCAGTTCCTGAATCGATTTTCAACTATTTGTGAAGAGGTAGTACATGCCATACTGTAACTTTCCAACAGTGTATACTACATTTCTCTATAATGCATGCTTGGTACAGAAACTATTTCATTTCTCATTCTCTACCATAAAAAGGTTAAAAATGGAGAGAAAGAATAATCTGCCAGTGGAAAACATGAAAATGTCTCTGTATTCAGAGTAGGCTTGCTAGGCTTTGGCATGCAATGTTTTGGGGAATATTTCTGGAAACTTGGTTTTCATCCTTTACTGCATTAAACAAGAGATATTTATCACTTTTCATCACCATGTCATCATATTAATCTTTTTGGAGAAACAATACATTTTTATTTGTGGATATGAAAAATAAATGGAAACTTCAGAGTGTAGAGAGTTAATGTAGGTATATGGGGGACTTTTTGTTAGAATTTTGTCATTCTTTTAATGTGTTAACATTACTTTGTCATATTCAGTGATATCTTGAGGTTTTTGTTTCTCTATAAACTCCAAATTGTCCAGAAATATTGTATTGCTTACCTGTACTTGTTATTAATTAAAAAGAATACTAAACCATCAATAGGATTTTGCCTAGAAGCCTGTTGGGATTGTCTATTAAAACCTATTAGATAAATCACTATAAACCTTTTAAGGCTAATTAAGGGTATTCTAAATGTCCTGTGGTGCAATCAGAGCATTCAGGGATGCATAGATCAATAAGGGCTATCTGCAAGAGTTGACTGCTTTGAATTACAGTTGCTGAGTTAGTGTCTTTTAGTTAGTCTTAAAATTATTTGTTAGCAAAGCTTGATAAAGAAGGATATATATAATCATATGTCAATATGTAACATGTGCAATCATGTTATTTGTTAATGGAATGAATATTAGCATAGTAGTATATTAAATCAGCTGAACATCATAGTGTAATCAGTTATTTTAAACCATCTGCATAATAGCACTTACAGGTTCATTGTCCAATATGTTTCATATTAGTCTCCAAAAGACCGAAGCAATAAGTTTGCTTTTCAGGGAGATGGATTGGGGCGATGGGAAAGAGCTAAGTATTACTGGATGGAAAATGTGGAGGAGTTAAACAATATTGAGGAAATTGTTGAGTAATATTTCTCTTCCTTATTCCCAGAAATTGTCAGCACTTTCCCTCCGTATTCAGCAAATTGAGACTTTGCTCAATATTCTGGATGCAAAGGTTTGTTCCTGATATATCTCTTTTTATGTGGTAGTTTAAACATTCATAAATATATAATTTTAGGGTACTGAGGATGGATTTCATTTAGATCATGATTGTCTACAAACAAAAATGAACACATATTTTTTCAGTATTAAGAAAAGTAAAGGAGAACAGATAGGAAATAGATACATTCATTAGTGGAAAGTGGAGGTAAAAATTTGGACATATGTAAAGTGTGACAGTACTAGCATCATGTAACTATATAGTCTGAAACTTTGATAGAAGAGAAATGTTTATCAGATGCTGTATTACTGATGAAAAGTTTGTATGCTCAATTTTAAAATATCATTGGTCTATGATGTGCCCTATCTTCAGTTATCTTCTGTGCCTGGCCTAGAAGATGAGATCTCAAACACCAGTGTTATGAATGGCTCTGTCTCACAAACGTTGGTGGATCCACAGACAACAAATGTATCACCTAACGTGGAGGTAAACTGGTTTTTCTAAAGCACAATATGACTGTATTTAAAAGTCAAGAAAATCAGAATTATTTGAAAATAACCAAATCATTGGTGCAAGCTGTTTGTCTGCTCTCATTGGTTTTGGGAACTAGCCAAATAATCCAGAAATATCCATCCTTTGATTTGCTACCTTTTGTGTGAACTGGAAATTTAGGCTTGCTTCTCTTTAGATTCAAAAGAGTAATGTCCTTTGATTCCAGTTTGACTTCTGATGACTTAATAGACACTTGCCTAGTAAGTCCAATGGGAAAGTAGTTTGCCATTGCCTTTGTCTGGGATGCATCTTCAGTTTCTCAGTGTCACCAACTGCCTTGGGGTGCACTAAGATCCCAAGTAGGTCCAACCCTGCATAGCTTTTTGCAGTCAGCTAAGCTTGACTAAATGTTATCTTAAAAAGTAATTCTTGATTCATAGGCATTGCTATTCAGGTTTGTATAACTGCTGCCCTGTCAGGAGGAGCCGAGCAGGACCAATCCAACTTCAAGTTGCTGGTAGAACTATAAAAAAAATTAACTTAATGTGATGTCCAAATATGGTAAAGTCTAAGGACATGTGACGACTGATATGCACTGTTTGTTGTATTGCAGACCAGTGTACCTGAGTTGGGGCAACAGAGGACAGATGGAACTGGTGAAAATGTCATCACTGTAGCAAAGGATCCACGTTATGCCAGATACCTCAAAATGGTTCAAGTGGTAAGTCACATTTATTTTACCAGGTTTTATCATAAACATTTGGGTTTCTATTCCCTGAAGCTTCCTTTAAACTAAAATTTGTCTTTTGAAGTTAATTGTGAATGTAGGTTGAATTTTACAAGTTTTTAGCATACAAATTAGTATAGAAGTTGATTTTCAGTACTAATTAATATTAGAGACATAAATATTGAGACACAATTTCCCTCTTTGTCTCGCTGTTCCAAAAGCACAGTTATCCGTCATTACTAAAAATATGGCCTTTTCATTATGTGGCAAATATATATACAGTATACTGCATGCATGATCATGAATTACTCTGTCCTGTTTAGTGTATAAAGAAATCTCTCCAATAGTTTCTGTAATTGTTTTAGTCCAACAGTGTTTATTTGTGATAGCCAACTTAAAAATCAGTTTAGCTTTAATTTTCTTCCCATCGGTGCTGGCCATGGTTGTCCCAGAAAACCAGTTGCATTTCATTTATTCTATCACATATAATTTACTTTTGACTCTATTACTTGCTCACAAATGAACTCCTAGTGAAACAGACAAGCTTTGACTGAGCCAACGTTTTTCTTTTTAATGTCTTCTGATTCCGAAACGTGTGCAAAATATGAGCAAGAGTTCAACTTGAATAAACTAATGTTCAAAATGAAAATAAGTCGTAATCCTGGCAAAGTGAAACTAAATTGAACAAATAGGCATATTTTTTGTCTAATTCTGTATAAGTAATTTTATATATTGTAGATAATTGTAGATTTACAGATCCACTTCAACTACTGTTACTTATTTGCCTGATTTAGCTTCTGATCCGAGCATAACCTCATCACAAAGCAGGTTAGAAATGTATGGTTTTGTTTGTTATAAAAATGGAGGTTTGTAAGTCACCTTTGCATTTAGTGCTACAGCTTGCAACTTTTCAGTATTGCCACGGCATTCTCCCAAGTAGGATATGATGACAAAGCAATTTTTTCCGGAAGGGTTGACATGTATTTCCAAAGTCCCAAACTTCATTCCAATAGTGATGATGCACATGGCATCCTGCTTTGCCACTCTGTACAGTTTTCCTGGAAGCACACAGCTACCCCCTACAGCAGTGTTTCTCAACCTTGACAATTTTAAGGCATGTGGACTTCAACTCCCAGAATTCCACAGCCAGCATTGCTGGCTGTGGAATTCTGGGAGTTGAAGTCCACATGCCTTAAAATTGTCAAGGTTGAGAAACACTGCCCTACAGCCATGGTGCAGTCCTGGGAGAAAAAAAATGACATTTGATTTAACATGTTGTAGGCTTGTGAAGGCACCATGGACTCTGAAACATCTTTTGCTTTTGAAGCATTGCATAATCTTGAAATGCAATATAGTATTACAGCTCTTTCGGTAGTGGTAAAAATCACAGGGAAATGTAAGTCTTTGTGATTGTACTTTTCCCGGATATACATGATGATATAAAGGAGGCCAGAGTTGTTCAGTGGAGCAAATGGGTTTGTATTTGTATTTGTGTGTATTGTGTGTGTGTGACATAAACATATTTTCCTCAATGGAGAATCTCAGAGAAATAAATCTTTACATATTTTCTGAAGCTATGCTTTTTTACCTTGGTGCAATACAAATTGCTCTTATTTTTTAACTATTTATTTTTGGACCACAGTGTGTAGCCTTCCTGAAATTAAAATAGAACTGGCTGCTTAAATGGGATGCGTGTATCCAACAGCTCCCATTGGATCAGATTTCAATGCAAACCTTTCACATTTAGAAGGATTGTTAGGATATTCTACCAGGCCCCCTTATTGTCTTACACCTTTTCCTCTGCATTTGGGGTAGCAAATATAATAAATATTGACCTATTTCAAATACAGGTAGTCCTCAACTTAATGACCACAATTGAGCCAAACATTTCTGTTAAGCGAAACATTTGTTAAGTGAGTTTTGCCCCATTTTACGACTTTTCTTGGCACAGTTGTCAGGTCCATATTTTGATAATGATTTGGAAGAAATGCTCTGGACTTCATACAATCCTAGTATTAATTTGCTAAAAAAATTCTGAGTCTTTTCAGGCTTCTGAATGAGCCTGGAAAAAAAAATGCTGCTATTTGTGGGCATTCAGTATGAAGCAAAGAAATGCTCATATGAGGTCCCAAGTGCTTCTGAATCTTTTTCAAAGCAAGGAGAGCTCTAATAGTTTGACCACTGAGAAATGAATCTGATTCTAATTTAATAAGCAAAGAATTGGTTTTACTGTAGTTCCAGTAAAAAGTTTGAAGCAATGTTGGTAATGGCAGATATTCATGTGGAGCTGTTATCAAGATGGGTGCGATCAGTTCACATGTTTGGTGTAAACTTCAGAGTAAAAACAGAAGAGCTCTCTGTAGCAGTAACCAAGTCATCACAGAGCCTTAGGAAACAGAACTTTCCATTTTTAAATTGATACAGAATACAGTGGTTCTCTGTGTAAAGGTAGGTCTGGAAGTAAATGACCTTTCATTTGGAACAGTGTCTCCACCTGTTTCATAAATCTTAAACTAACCTTTAAGTAAGGCCTAGATTAGAATATAATTTTTGTACATTAGTCATGTGATACAATTCCTTTTTTATTTAATTATCAGTCATGTTAGCATTATATCTCTGTTTGATAAAATTATTGGCAAGTAAATAACATTTGGTGTTTCATCTTACCCATTCCATCCTTCATATTATCCTTGACAGTTTCTGGGATTAACACATTTGATCTCTTCGTTGTCAATTATTTTGACATTTCCATTCCTTGCAATAGGCGTTTGATATTGGACATTTTGATGTTCAGGAAGAAGCCAAATTTCTTGCTTTCTTCTTTAATCATTTTGATCAGATTCAGGGCTTCTTTGGTTTCTGAGAGGAGTGTTGTGTCATCAGCATATTGCCACCCTCCTTGCTATATCTTGAATCAGTTTGTATCTCCATATGTTGTTTGCACAGTAGCTTCCTGATTTGTGTACAGCAACTGCTGCAATTTGACCAGTTAGGACCCTCAACTTGTCATTATCAACACAATCAAAGGCTTTCTTATAGTCAATAAAGCAGATTATAGATATTCTTTTAATATTCTTGAGGCATTCCCATGATCCAATGTAGATTTGCAACATGGGTATGAGTTCTACAACCCCTTCTGAAGGCAGCTTGAACACCTGTTAATTCCCTTTTAATGGTTGGTGCCAGACATTGTTGTGTGATCTTAAAGAAAATCTTGCTAGCTTGGTAGGATGATGGCAGTTGTGCAGTAACTGGAGCAATCCTTGGAGTCACCCTTTTTTTGGCAATGGAATGAACACTGATAGTTTCCAATTCTGGAGCCATCTGTTTGGTTTTGAAAGTATTTGTATATATGCATAATTAAAACATATTAAAATACTCGATTTTATACATGTCTTATTTAACTATGCCAAGAAATCCTTGTAAGGCCTCCTGCTTCAAAAAGTTATGTTGACCTTATTAATAAACCATTTTTTCCATGGTTATTTCCATGGTGGTATAACTTGAGATATCTGTTTAACAACATACACTTCACTGGAGAATTCTGAAATGACAATTTTCTTTAAAGTTCTTTCCTTTTACAATTTTGTGGGGAATTTTCAGCTTTAGATTTGTGATTCTCTTCCCCAGTAAAAATTGTGTACTGTTTACAAATGGAAAATATTTACATAATAATATCATGTAACATTTTCCATTTGTAAGACGTAAGAAAGAGGTTCTGAATAACAGAGCACTGCCACCAACACAATTTAGTCTTTGTATTTCAGGTTACATTTTCCATATGGCAAATGGTGACTCCTAGTCATAAAAAAAATGTGTGCTAACCATAATGACAACTCTGTAAATTCCCACTCTTAAACTGCTGAGTTTAATTGTTTTTATTGGAGATAGCTAGTTTTATATTAGGGCGAAAAGCTCCAAATACAGATATGCAAGGGAAAATATTAATCATCACATCAGCATGGCTATTGCCGTTATTAGTCTTGACCACTCTATTGCTTTCCTCAGTGACACCAGTACAGAGAAACTTTTCTGAACAGTAAGTTTTTACTCCCTTCTTTGTAAAATATTGTACTTACGTTGGCCCAAAGTACTTGGGTTCCATGCCAAAACCAACCAAAATCAAGGTTTCTTACATCCTTTTCAGACCTCCAATATATTTTGGAAATAAGACTTTCTTTCTTTCTTTCTTTCTTTCTTTCTTTCTTTCTTTCTTTCTTTCTTTCTTTCTTTCTTTCTTGTCAAAGGAATGTTCTATTTGAACTTTGTCAGCAGAAACATGGAAATAACTTCTCTTGGAACATCTCTAGCAGAGATCTTTGACTTCATATTGTTCCCATGGATGGATGTTGTGCTGCTAGAATTCAGATAGGCCTTTCTGAGTTGAGCATCATTTTCTTAAGAAATTGTATGGGAAAGCTAAATAAAAGTAGCTTATCAAAATTTCTTTGAGATAAAATATGCTGTAAAATTAATGAAAGTAATTGTTGAGAATAGTTGAACATTATATACCAGTGATGGCGAACCTTTTAGAGACCGAGTGCCTAAACTGCAACCCAAAACCCACTTATGCATCGTTGGGTGCCGAGTGGGTGTGGCCCACTGGGTGGGTGTGGCTACGGTGGTAACGGCAGACTGGGTGGGACTAAAAAGTTCAATCAATCAATTCCAACTTTGCAAGATCTTTTTTTTCCCACGAGAAGTTGAAATTGACTGATTGATTGAATCTATTTTTTTTGTACACGGCGGCGGAGGCCTAAAGCGAAAAGGCTTTATAAAACCCAGCTGAAGGCCTAGGACTGGGGCGACAGCGTGTGTGCCCACAGAGAGGGCTCTGAGTGCCACCTCTGGCACCCATGCCATAGGTTCGCCACCACTGTTATATACTATCATTGATACAAGTTATATCTTTGTATTCAGCTGGTAGAGTTTACCTCTGTAACATGAAAGGATACAGTAGTGATAATGTGTAACCTTCACATAAATACAAACACAAGCATGGTCTAGATTGTCATCTAAATCAGAGGTCTCCAACCTGCGGTCTGCAGCCCACTACCGGCTGTGGCCTATTGGCCACTGGGCTGTGGAACAGGCTGGCCAGTGCGCACACGTGTGCGTGCACTAACCCCCACTCATGCTACTGCTGCCGCTGCTATGCAAACAGGGCAGTGCGCAGTGTGAAAACTAGGTGGCACACGGCACAGAAACGGGGAACCAGGCAGTGCACAGCATGAAAGCAGGCGGTTTGAAAACCAGGAGGCGCACGGTGCAAAAACCAGGTGGTAGGCAATGCAAAAACCGGGCGGTGGGCAGTGTAAATACCGGGTGGCAGGCGGTGTGAAAACCGGGAGGCAAGTGGTGCGAAAACCGGGAGCCGCTAGCACGAAAATGGGATGATGCTAGCGTCCAAGCAGGAAAACCGGCGTGGTGCTAGCGAGTGTCACGTGAGCGCTAGCACTGCCCCATTTGTATTGCATGTGCTCGTGTCCGTTTGTGTGCGTGCATGCACGCTCACGTAAAATGCTTCTTTCCCCCTTTGTCTCCAGTCCGCCAACTGAGAAAGGTTGGAGACCTCTGATTTAAATTTATGATTTAATGAGAAGCTAGAATTTTTTCCTACCAACTGCAACTAGCCAACTGTATTGGGAAGGATAGTTCCACTATGTGTCTTCTAGTATAGGTGCATTTCAGCTATGGAACACAAGATTATTCTGTCAGGTCATCCCTGCCTGGAATCTTGCTACTGCTGCTTACACAATCAAACTGGTTCCAGTGATGGCATGGCTTCTATTGTATTGTCACATCATTTGGAAAATAAAGTTCTGTGGGTTTTTTTTTAAATGGTACCTTTGAACCATGTCTCATGGTGAAATAAACAATATTGTTCATTTGCTGTAAATATATCTTAGATAAATAAAAATACTGCTTCATGATGCTTGGGAATACAAGTAGTATTCTGATTTGCATTGTGCCACTAAAATGATGGATTAAGTGATCCTTTCATCTCGTCTAACCTGGTGGCTTTCAGATCCCTAAGACTATTTAAAAAGGTTGAAATGATGGTAGGATCTTGGGAAGAAATTGGGTTGAATTTTGTTCTATTACTTATTTGCAGCGTGGCCATTTCGTACTGTCCTTTCTGCATTAGCTGTTTGATTTACCTTGGCTTCATTTCTGTGATCATCTTGCCAAATTCCAGCTGCTTTTACAGTGATACTTAATTTTGGCCCATGCAACAGATATAAGTAGTGCCTGAAAAGCAGTACTGAGCTTCTTGAAAGATTTACTTGAATGTATCCAATGTCTATCATACTGGGATTTTTTTTTAAATTTAAGGCTAGTCTGTCCTTATGGATCCTGGAATAAATTGTTCAGAATTGTTTTTAAATGGAAAAGTATATCCCTTTTTTTGTATGACTGGGTTCCATCATAGCTGCCATTAAACTCTAGCAGCATAAGCAACAGGTTGGACAGGATGCCTATAAGTCAGACATGTCAGACACAAGGCCTGGGGGCCAGATGTGGCCTGCGAAGTGGTTTCATGTGGCCCACGAAGCCATCCTGGAAACAGTGAGGGAACGGCCCCCGCTGCCTTGGCCCTGGCCCAGGCTGGCCGGGAGCCAATGTACAATTTTGTGGTGGCCATCTATGCTGAAACGCATTCAGTCTTAGCTCCATAAGGCCATCTAGAAACAGCGAGGAACCAGCCCCTGCTGTGTTGGCCCCACCCTCTGGGTGCATGCTGGGGAGGTGTCACCCTTTGTGAGGAATGAAGAAATGGACCATGCCTTGGCGCTTGCCCCGGTCCCACCCCCTTCTGCCAGAGACCCTCAGATCTGTCCCACTCCTGCCCAGGCCCCCACAGGCACCCTTGACGCGAACGATATAGAGCTGGCCATGCCCACCCAGTAGGCCATACCCACTCCATCCACGCCCATCCAGTAGGCTACATCCATCCTGGCCACACCCACCCGGCCCCCCAAGGGCAACCGCAATGCTGATACGGCCCTCAATGAAATTGAGTTTGACACCCCTGCTATAAATCAATCAAAATAAAATTTGTCATCGTTAATTGTATCCAGGCCTTCTTTCTTAAAAGTTTTTATTGATGCTTATGTTTGGAGAAGAGCTCCTATGTTCTAAGCTTCTCGCTGTCTTTTTTTTTTCTTCCCTAGGGTGTTCCTGTTATGGCAATAAGAAACAAGATGATTTCTGAAGGATTAAACCCGGATCTTCTTGAGTAAGTAGCAATATCTGTTTTGCTTAAACACTATTTACATGGAACCTAAATGGAGCTGATATTTGCATGTATTTTCCCAATTCCCAAGATTTCTCCTGAGATGATACAGTCCTCAGAAGAACAAAAGTTGTACAGTGTGCCCAACTGGTTGAGAAATATTCTCTTGAATTATGTGGAAATAGGCATAGTAGTTTGAATTTATGAAGTGTTCTTGGAAGGCTCGGTGAGCCTGCCAACAGCTCTATGAAATCAACCAGTGTTACCTCCTTATTGCAGAATTGTGAAGTCAACTGAAAGTTGACCTAAACTAAGCAAGATGTGAACTTGGCATCTTCCAATTTGCTTATTTAAGCCATTTCACAATACCAGTTATCTAGCCTTCCTGGATTTTACATCCAGAGAAAAAACTTTTATATAATACTTCCCTCCACTGTATTGCCATATGTTTATGGCATACCTCTACTACAGATGCTTTTCTTGCCTAGTGAGCATTTTATTAATTAATTTCATACAGTTGATGATTGTAGGTAGGTGGTGACCTGGTTCACACAATATGCTGGATCATAATGTTATTTGTTTGGCTTTAATTAGGCTTGTTTTTTTAAATTTGTTATGTACAGCAACATTCCCCAACCTTTGCTGTTTGGTGGCCTGGCTGGGAGGGGAAAGGGGAACTGGGCCATGTGAGCAATGGGCCGGTGGACATACTCATGCAATTTGAGCTGTGTGCACACACACATGTATTCTAGCCAGCCACTCACCTGGCCCAATTCCAAATAGGCCACAGCCCAGTAGTGAGTCACGGTTCAGGGGTTGGGGACCCCCTGATGTACAGTATAACTACATTTATAATGTAATTTATAAATAGCACTTAACATATTGTATGAACCCAGGCTGTTATCCAATTTCTCAGGTCCAGAAGTCATTTTTGCACCTAGAGTAGTGGCCAAAATTGTGGAAACCTTTTGGGAAAAGTGTACAGTAGAAATGCCACCTTTGGTTAAGTTTCCACCATTTTTTCTTCTAATTTCTTTATAACTGTAGCCTTGTTCACTTAATAATACTATTTTACATTGCTTTCTGGGCAACTAGTCAACTCTTTGCACCATTACTTTAATTTTATTATGTTTTACAAGCTCACTAAATGAAAGAACACAAAAAACCCAACCAACTTAATAGCAATCACATAACACACTGACAAATGTCCTCCTCTCAGCTTCAATACCTGACATTAATAACTGAATCCTACTGTGATCTGATTGGCTCATTGCCAAAACAAGATGACATCTGATTGGCTCTCTAAATACTCATGCTCATTGGCTACAATCAGATGAAGGAAAGCTACTTGATACCAACCTAAGCAAGTTGTGCTTCCTTTTTCTGGTTATTTGGCTATAACTTTTCATAGAATACAGTACAGACAATTGAACAAACTTTGTTGCATTACATTCTTGATTACATTATCTTTCCATTGATATATAATTTTATGGTACTACTACAAAAAAAAAAGTGGTGTTATTAGCCATCAAACCTCAAAAATACACTTTTCCCAAAAGGTTTCCCCAATTTTGGCCACTACTGTACATGAAGCCACTTTTCTAGGTTCCGAAGGCCTGAGGATATAAAAGCTCACATATCTTGCCTTTTTGTTTCAGAACGCCAGATGCTCCAGTGCCTGCATGGGGAGATGAGACAAATGCAGGAGAAAGTTCTGATAGTGAATCTTCATTTAGCGACTAATGATGTTGTCCTTGGTGGGAAAATGCTTCACTTTTCCTTAAAAGCACTGTCGAGTCCAGGGGTAGGCAACCTTGGCTCTTTTATGACTCGTGGACTTCAACTCCCAGAACTCCTGGGAGTTGAAGTCCATGAGATATAAAAGAGCCAAGGTTGCCTGGGAGTTGAAGTCCATGAGATATAAAAGAGCCAAGGTTGCCTGGGAGTTGAAGTCCATGAGATATAAAAGAGCCAAGGTTGCCTACCCCTGGTCTAGTCTTTCTCTCTTAAATGCTGATGTACAAACTTGTAACGTGCTTTCCTGAATTTCTTGAGCCATATGAGGTATTCTCTAAAAGCAACAGCTTTGCACAGTAATATATTCATTTTGTATAGAATTTAGACTGAAAGCCCAGTTCAGTAAAACGGTCACATTATGTAATTACATTACCTTATATAAGATGTGGTGTCTTTGACTTGGGTAAATGCTGTCCTAAGAATATTCAGGGTGAAGCTGAAGATGGGACTGGACTCAGACCTTTCCATCTAAATAATGCCACCCTGCTTAACTTTTGATAGTACATAATCTTGTAAATTACAAGGATTATTTTTATGTTTATTCCTGGTAAACAGTTCAGAATTCATTGAATGCTGATCTGTGTCTCCGTGGTATAGAATTCAAAGCACCATATTCTGCCTTTGGGATAAGTGCACACATTTCGTTTGTTCCATGATTTAAGAGTTGGAAATGGGAGTGACAGGAAGAAGGACTGAAGACAAAAGGGAATGCTGTCTGTTTGAAATGAACAGGCATCATTTTGTTTTGGCAAGCCACTAGATGTTATACAGCCTCTCATTTTTTTTCTTAGAATATCCATTTACCATCATTTGCAAATATAACCTTTGGATAGTAGCAGATTGTATCACTGTTATCCTGCCTGGCAAAGCATATGTGGTCTTCCCTTGTTACAAAATTTTCTTCTTGAGAATTCCAGTGAATTCAGTATATAGAAGATGTAAAATATATAAAAATGAATAAATTCTGAACACTGTTAGACCTAATTTCCTAACTTTTCACGTGATAACAAAGTACTGATAAATTGAAGGAGAATTATAACTAAACAACCCACAACATTACATTATTTCAAAAGTCTGCCATTTACTCATCAATCTTTTTCCAAAACCCATTAGTCTTCTTATAGAGAAACTTAGTAAAGAATGATTAGAGAGGAGAGATATCTTTCTAGATATTTTTTTTAAAGAAAAAAATTACTAGGCCATGTATTAAACAATGCATATATTTTCAGAGTTTGGCAAATTTCATCAATAATATTAATTTCACTAAAGACCATAATAGATGTTAAGTATTCTATAAGTGTGCATATATGAACCACATTTTCACAAAGTACTAAACCTGAATCTGACAGAATGCCTTAAAATATAAGAAGCAAATATTTGACACACCCCGTCTCCAATATTTTATTGTGCTCTGTTTCTTCCGATAATAGAAAATGTTTTCACTATTGTTAATTATCTCTGAGCTGAAAGTCCTAATTAGTCATTTAAAATATATTCTGGCATTTGAAATGTACTTAACAGATCCTAGTTTGTTTGAGAGTCTGGTTGAAATCTATCCTTATTCTCACCCCTCCTAATGCATTTCTGGCTACTGAAGTATCTTCTGTGATCAAGAGAAACCAAGAATGAACTGGTGTGCTGTAACGTGCATATGAACAAAATCCAAAATAGTTTATGGTTTTTGCATTTATGTTTCTTCACTGGAACATTTAAACACAATGCATTACTATTGTTCCATTCCATGTGTCCTGACTGCTGTTAGCTATGACTTTTCTACTTGGAATAAAATAAATGTTATTGAAGCGTCCCTCAGACTGTCTTCCTGCATCACCCCGCCTAAATTTGTTTGAGGCCTCCTAACACATCCTCTATGTAACAGAAGCCAAGATGGCCACTATATAGCAATAGTTCTGGCTCTGAACTGGAATCTCTTGCTAAATGGGTTGGGACAAAGCATCCCAGACCATTTAGTCTTGGCTGGAAGTGCTACCTGTTTCACAAAAGGTCAAGGCATCTTGTTTCAGGAAACAAATCTAAGAATATAATCTGTGATACGTTTGTATAAACTAATATGATTTGCTGCCTGATAAAATGCACATTATAACCTAAGGCAACTGGAACTTAACTTGGTATTTGAAAATAAGCATTTGTAATTAAAATTACATTTTGTAATTTAAAATGGTGGTCCTATTGCTACATGTAGATTTTCTTTGGAAATAACAAGCAAATAACTCTGGAGAGAAATTTAAAGGCATAAATTGTATTGATATAGATTGTATTGCAACAGGAAACAAATTGTTCTCCAATAGTTATCAAATTATTAAAATGTAACTTATATGTAATATAGTAATACATGTACTTCTTTAATACCTTAAATCAGTAGCAAAGCAATAATTATGTTTAAAAGACAAGCAAGTTCCAATTAAATTTTATTTTTAAAAAAACATTTCAGGGTTAAGCTTTTATTTGGTCTCAGTAAGAAAACTTAATTTTTGAGTGAAATGCTACATTTGACTTAGAGGTTAGTAAAAATAAAGTTGTAATTGTTTTCCCATTCCCTGCCTGAAAATCTATCCATAAATTCCAGAGAAGAATCCCTGCTTTAGATCTATAGAGCCTCAAACAACCTACAACGGCCAAATTCATATGATTCATTTTCTTGGTAGATTATCCCATTTTGTGGGCACACACAATCCATTGAATTGTATACTAGCCAAACAGGATTGTGGCATATGTTCATACAACATGCTTAGTTTCTCTAAAAAAAAAACCCGCAAAGCTTAAACATGTTGCACAATTGTATCCATTTGAATTTTAGCAAACCTGGTTCATCCTGTATATTACAACCTATTGCCAAAACTCCCCCAAAAAATCTACAGTAATTTGTACATAAACCCAAGTTTTTTAAAAAAAAACAAAAAACCTCAGTTGGATACTATAATGGTTTTCCTAACTGAAACTGGAAAAACTGATTATTATAAAAAGTTTTCTTGCTGAAAAATAACAATAAGAGTTCACTCATGCTATTTTTCAACAAAAAAACTTTTCTCTTTAGGTAATTGTACCAGGTTACCCAGGACACTTAAAAATTGTCCTGGAAAATAAATAACATTTTGCCTAACAAAAGGGCTAATTGAGAATTAAAACCATGAATAACCCACCATAACAATCTGGAGAAAGTCTGCTGTTAGTTTTGCTTGCCTTTACACACAAAACAATGCTCACAAAGCAATTTCATGTCAGTAATGGAGAAAAAAAACTCTAGCTATCCTGGATTTTACTAGATCTATCCCATTAGCTTTAAACATGCCAGTCTTTGATTGTGAGAAGTGGAGGGTAGAACAGCCAAATGTATTTTATTTTATTTTATTTTTATCCCACCTTTATTATTTTATAAGTAACTCAAACAGTGAATATACATAATACTCTTTCCTCCTCTTTTTTCCCCACAACAACCCTGTGAGATGGGTTGGGCTGAGAGCGTGTGACTGGCCCAAGTCTTCATGAAAGCCCAAGACTGGCTTTCATGCCTAATGCAAGACTAGAATTCACAGTCACCCGGTTTTTAGGCTAGCACCTTAACCACTACACCAAACCAGCCAAACAAATGTGCAGAAGATCCTTTTTGTTTATTGTATTTATTATCCACCAAATAGCCAAAGTTTTCTGGGATTGCTTAAAAACACTCTACTACATATATGTCATTTGTATAATTATAACATAATTCATATAAAGATTGCCTGAACAGAATGAAACATTTCCCCAAAATTCAAGAACAAAGCATAAAGGGCAACGTGAACAGAATTACCCACTTGCCAATTATCACGAAGGAAGGAAATGGCCTTTCCGACAGTTATTTACGGTAAGTAGAAATAAAAGTCCCTCCTGCATGCTATTGACCTCAAATATTTTTCAGTGCATTAATTTACGTCATTGTTTTGGTACTTCATAACAATTACATTGCATTGTTCTTCCCTAATGGACCAAAATGATTTAAAAAGCAAAAATATTACCAGATTGGCTATATCTTTCATTCAAGCTACAACAGGCCAAGATAAATTGAAAGTGAATATTTTTCCCTTTCATTTTTTTTCCTTTCAGCTAAATAAATTCATTAATTATAAAGATATTGAGAAGTCATCAGATTGCTTAAACTGCTTAGTTCAGGTTGGCACTATTAGAATCTTTCATGGAACCTTTGAATTGTTCAATGAAAGATCAAATGGGATTTTTTTTTAAAAAAAAATACAGCATGAATTATTGAAAAAGTCTTTTACCATCTGTTGGAATGAGATTGGATGGATTTATATGAAGATTTAAAAATAAAAGATGTTAAGCATATTTTCCCCAAAATATCACTGATTACTTGACCTACATTGGAATACGTGTGTAACAATTGGCCCAATTTATAAAGAATATTTTATACTCTCATAAAATTTATGTGAACTTTAACTGTTCATCCCCTCTCAAACTGGTAAATTTAGCACTCATGTAAAGCCAGAGATTCTTTATCATTTTAACATATGGCATTTTCTAAGGAAAATTCAAAACATTTGAATGCTTAACATTAAAAATATAGTATGAGAGGATTTTTTCTCAAGTTCAAATTTACAAATATGAATGGTGAATGATATCCCTATATATATTTTTTGCAATAATTCCTTTATAGAATGTGATAAATACATCAGCAGTGCAACACTTACAGATGAGAAATAGCATAGATTTCTTTATCAATATAATTTGGTTGCAACCAAAATAATAAATCTGATGTAGTAACCTGTAATTATAGAGCAGAACTATGGCTGAAAAATTCACATTTAATTTTGGCGCCTGAGGAGTAACTCCAAATGATTGGCCAATTAATCCATCCACATTGTACTTGATTAGATATTATTTAGTTGTATATATATACATGCAAACATTATGACAAGTGATCAGCTTTGTAATAAATATCCATGGAAATGGAAATTGTACTACATTCTTTGTGCCACAATTGAGAAGGTTCTGATTGTCACTTGTACAAGCACAGTTTGTTCAGGAAGGGGCTGTCCTAGTACAGCGCTGTTTGGCTGTTTGTTCCCCAAATGCATTTTTGTTAAACACAACAACAGCACCTCAATAAATCAAAATGTGTCTGTTGGCTTGGTCTGTTGGTTCTTCCATATCTCAAAGGTATTAAGAAGTGCTAATATTTGCGGAAAACTTCATTAGACTTGCACCTGATTTGATAAAAAAAAACTTGCTGAGGGATAAATGGAATTAGGATTAGAGGCCCAATGGAGAATCATATTACATAAGAAAACCTTCAGCAAAATTTAGGAAAAGTCTCTCCATGTTTATAATATAAGAGAAATAGCTGCTTTCTTCCATTTGATGGCCTCAGCTATGCTGGCTAGGAAGCTTGGGAATGAAAAACCACATCTAGAAATCTAGTTTATGGAAGTTTATTTTAAAAGCAGATATGAGGAAGCAATGAAATTCCAAACTATTGAAGTCCTAGTTGCCCTACGGTGAGGATTGTGGGAAGTCATAACATGGTGATACTTTGAGGGCCATAGAATCTCCATCCTGGATCAAGAGATTGATTTCAGGCCATGGTAATCACGCTAAATTAAATTTCATTTAAGCCTTCTCTCATCCTGTCACTTTAAAACAAGGGTAAAACAAGGGTAAAATGTGGGATTAGGTTACCTAAAAATTGCTGTGTGCATGTATGATTTTTGTCCTGCCACAATCTCATAACTCTTGTTTACAGTATTACAATGAAAACATAATTAAAAGAATCCCAAAACTGGGTGTGCAAAATGTGTGTTTTTAGAAATAATGGTAATTTAAAGATACTATATCTTGCCACAGGTAGGAAACTAGTCAGAGATATGAGTGCCAGTTAAGTCTAGACTGCTCACTTTTAATGTGTTATTCTTTGATGTGGTGAAAAAGTCTCCCCAGAAATATGTAGTAAATTGACTCCTTAAATTCAAACTTTGTTCCTGAAAAAACCTCTCTCATATATCCCTTCTTATGTACCAATATAATAAGTGAAAATGAAACAATTCTTTCATGATTCAACCTCAGAGGATTCTGGATTCAGCTACAGGCTAATTTTGTATTGCATTAACTGTATTAGGAAGCATCTGCATTCTTCCCAAAGAAACTGATGTATTAACTTACCCTTTACAGCAGTGTTTCTCAAGCTTAACAATTTTAAGATGGATGGACTTCAACTCCCAGAATTCCCCAGCCAGGAAAGCTAGAATATGGCCGGAAATTGTTTAATTTATTTTTTTAATCTTTTTCATTTCATATTATTGTACTTTCATTGTTTATTTTTATTGGTTTATTCCTTTGACATAAGCCTAAAACTGAAAATCAGGCTTGTCAGATGCTATACTTTTTCTATCCCGCTCTATGGAGTAGAGAGTTGGTCTCTGACAGAAGGCTACCTGAAGAGACTAGAAGCATTTGAAATGTGGATTTACAGGCGGCTGTTACGTATAAGCTGGGTTGACAAGATCAGAAATGAGGAGGTGATAAGCCGCCTGGGAAAGCCAAGGAAATCATCAAAACAATTAAAAAACGAAAATTAGAATATTTCGGACATGTGATGCGACACCCAGAAAAATATGGCATACTCCATTTAATCCTCCAGGGAAAGATTGAAGGCAAACGAGGTCCAGGCAGAAAAAGAACATTGTAGCTTCAAAATCTAAGGGATTGGTTTGGACAAAACTCAGCAGCACTTTTTCATGCGGCTGCTGATAAAAACAGGATTGCCAACATGATCGCCAACGTCCGATAACGGATATGGCACAACAACAAGAAGAAGATTCCTTTGCTATTGTTATGCTTACATTTTTAATCATTTTTTCTATTTTATTGTGCTAAGCCACCCAAAGTAGTCCTACAGCAAGATAGGCGGCAAAAATGTTTAACAAATAAATAAATACACCATGAATATTAACAACCCATCAATTTTTTTTTTACTGGAGAACTCCTGAAGGAAGGGATGTTTCACTAAGGTTTACATCAGTGGTTCTCAAACTGTGGTCTATGGACCCCTGAGGGCCACAATGTCATCACAGGGTGTCCCCGAAAGCTTGAAGAAATGTTATGATTTAAATCTTGAGTTAAGTCTTGGTGGTCCATGGCCATGGTCTGTGGCCACAAAAATATTTAAAAGGGGTCCTTGGTAAAGAAAAGGTTGAGAACCACTGGTTTACATTACCAGTATCACTCCTTTCAAATCCTATCAGAGCACCCCCTTATGATTTTGATGGCATCTAGACTAGGCATGGTTAAAAAACAATATATATTTCCATATACAGGACTGTCTTGCAGAATAAAACCCATGACAGCACATGAGCTAAGAAGTAACATAATCTGAGTGTTTAAAGAATGGTTAAGTTCAAGTAGGAAACCCAAACATGCTTTCCAAAAGGCAACTGGACTTTCTTTGTTTATTCCTTGAAGACATTTTGCTTTTCATCCAAGAAGCTTCTTCAGAACTGAGAATGAATGAGAATCTTTATAGACGTTGAGTAGGAAAGAAACCCAGAAGATTAAATGCACAGGCAGAAATATAATTGTGACCAGAATTGGGCTCTTTTTTAAATGACAGGACTGATCCAGAAGCTAATAGATCAGGGACAACCAAAAGGTTTGTCAGAAGCATAAGGGCAATGCTATAAGGCAGGGGTGTCAAACTGCCGGCCCGTGGGCCGGATGCATCATGCCAAAACCGCGCACACCCCATTGCTGGCAATGGAAAAAAAAGTCGTGATACGTCACGACACATCACGTGACATTGCGAGTTTGACACCCCTGCTATAAGGTACAAAGCAATACTTTTTTTTTTTTTTACAGATTTCATGGTCACAAGAAGGTAACTGCAGGTAGAAAACAATCTCTTGCTGAAATTCGGGGATTCTAAATAATCTGCTGTATGAGACACACGTTAAAGAACTGCTGTGAGAAAATATCTGCTCCCACTCCAAATTATTTTCACTCCCATTCTCCAACATACTTTCTCAGGTTGAGAAACACTGCATTAGAGGTTTGCTTTCTCAACTGTTCTTTTTCTCCAGCAGTTCCCCTTGTATGACTTCTTATGCAGTTGACTGGGTTTTATTATTCCCACAAGAAACTGGATGGAGTTAGTTTAACCCTGTGTGTAACTGGGTCAGCCTGGGGCTAAATTTAACCTTGCTGGAGTTAGTTGGCTGGGTCAATTAACTGCTTTTTCATATTCCCACACAACACCCTAACCCCAATATTGGCCCAGTTAAGCCTGCTTTTGCCAATATTATTGTGCTTCTTCACAACTGAAAATCTTGCCAATCTCCAAGGACTGAGATGTAGCAGCTGGGTCTTAGAAGTTTGTAAAAAAATATATTGATAGAAGCTATATATGTATTAAGCCATGCTTAAGATAGAGATGTCCAACCAGCAGCACAGGACTAATTGTGCAGCTCAATTACAAAACCAAATTGCAGGAGAAAGATTCAGCTACTATATAGAGGAATGTTACTTTCTGCCACCATCTGTGCCTTTCTGATTACACTGAGGAATATGGCCACTGACACACACAAAAAAGTTAATCACCCCAGATTTAGGTTTTTATCAAACTTTTTTATATAGAGCAGAAACTGAGTAGCTAAGTCTTAAGTTTTGGAAGAAGCACAAAAAGCTGCATACATAATAAAGGTCAGTAAAGAAAGTCCACCTACCAATTTAGTGTTTTGGTTTTTTTCCATATGTATTAGTATGTCAGATCTTTGGGGTTTTAGGACAACAATATTGCTCAAAAGAAAATCATTGAAGTAGGAAGAGCTGCTGAAGCTATTGACTGTCTTTTCAATCTTCTCACCACTGCCAACCACTTTGATTTCAGGAATGTTGGAAAATTTTCCAATGAAGTAATAGAAATGATTTGAGGACTGTGAACCAAAGTTAGAACAATCTCAGGAAAATGCTGGAATGTATTACTACTTGTTCCAGCTGATGAAGCAACAGCATCTGCTCTTTGCAACGATAACTGCTAGTCAACAGCAATTAAAAGTATGTGCCAGTTTGATGCAGTGGCAGTAATGCTAATTCCTTTTCTAATGACAAAACTCCCCCCCCCAGTTTTTTATTTAATTTTCATTTTTGAGCCATCTGAAACATAACACACTAAATTTTTCATTTCACAATTTGCCTTCCCATGACTTTATGGAATATCCTACATTTAAGTAGCCTGTTTAATAAAAGACATCCTGAAGTCTTTGCCAATTCCCAATTACATTAAGTACTCATAGGGTATTTAATATGTTTAACTGTGGATAAAAGCAACCCACTTTTTAAGATATACTGATATTCTGATTGAATTTGACTTTTAAGATGAGGTCATGCTATGATCAAATATTGGTAGAAGACATCCTAAATAGACAAGATTCATTGTCTTATTCTCTTCTCATCACAACAATAGTTGTTACATCTAAGAGGATTTCTCATGTATGTCTGGTCTCTCAAAATGTTTATCAAATGGGGTGGGTTTGCATTGCAAAGGGATTGGGATTAGATTACAAAGGGACATATCATGTGGGTGAACCCAGGAAATTGTTGTTGTTTTTTCCTGGATTTGAGGGGAGTGATCTTTTGATTTTAAATTTTGCTAAACCAGGTGATGGCTTGCACTACAGTTTAGGGATGCTTTTACTAATATATCAGGAAACTATACTACAGGTTTTCAACAAGTATAGGAACTTGGAGGAGGTTGTGAGGGCACCAGAAAAAAAAAAGAGTCTAGGGACTATGCATGGCCTTGGAGTCCCAATCCTTGTGAGAAGGCAGATGACTATATACTGTAACTGAGATCCTATATTAATTAAAACCGGTTTGCGGGTATCTTGAGTTCTTAAAAAAAGACTTGCATGACATGAAATCTGTCAAGCAATCCAAGATTAAAAAGACCACGGAATGGAGCAGCACAAATATGTTGGCCACCAAGCAGAATTGGCTTTGGAGCAAGATGGCTCAAAACACACACTCATCCTAGTGTGCAATATGTGTTTGCTTTACAAGGAGAATCTCTATGAACCAAATATTATGTAACACTGAATGACGATAGTAGAGAGAAAAAAGAGATGATTTGCCAACACTGTGCCCCAGTAGCAAAGCATGGAAATATTAAAGAAAAGCTTGCACATGCTCAAGAGAATTAACCCTTCTTTTCTGGGAATGGCCTTGGTTTCGTGCTGTTATTTGCTCTAGGAAGTTCTCTCTCATCTGCCTTTTTTAAAATAATGCTATTTCAAGAACTGTATTTGTTTAATAAAAAAAAAAATTCAAGTTAACTTCAGAAACACAGCGAAATCTTATCTCTCTTTGGATCAGTGGAGTCATTCTGAAGCCTTGTGTTTAAATACTTTAGGCCTTGGAAGCAGCCAATCCATTTCTTTTGTGCCTCAGGGTAGAGGAGTGGGTGGGGAGAGCAATAACCCATCTTCCAGAACATAAAAAGCCCACATGAGACCACTCCAAATGATTACAGTTTGTTCTTTTACTATTTTCTTTTTTGGGGTTTCAGAAACATAAGAGAATAACCAGAGTTTTCCATAAGGGCCAAGTTGAAACTTTTAATGCATTTGCTTCGCAGCTGGATGGGTGGGGGTATTACTTTGGCCCTCTTTGATTAGGCTTCTGATCAAAGCAACAGACATTCAAATGAAAAATCCATGTGAGAATTTCAGGGGCCAGGTGGTGAGTGCGCTTGACTACATTCACAAAAGCTTGTGGTTTTGGATCAGAAGGCCTAAGTAAATATCACACGTAAATGCCCAGTAATCTCTCCCCCCACCACCACCTCTCTCTCTATCCTTTAAAAAATATTGTACAGCAGGAGACCTGCAGGAAAGATTCTATGAGGGAAAGTGTGCCTTTTTATATGTGTGTTTCGTTCTCTACTGTCTCCAAATTTCCTTGAAGCCACCTTGGAGCTTCTCTTGGGTGCTATTCAAGCACTGATAACATTGTAGATTTGTCCAAGTCGTGCCTAGTATTCCCTGGTGAGTTCGTATCCCAGCCCCAACTAAATCCAAGCCTGCTTAGTTTGTCATCTTCAGCCAAGGTCAGTTAAGTTTTACAGTGAAGGAGGGCTTTGCCACATTAGTTTGTGTGAAAGTGACCACAAAAGTGTTCTGAATCCTTTAAGGGTTCAGCAACTCTAAGATGTGTTGACTTCAACTCCCAGGATTCCCTAACCAGCCGTGCTGACTGGGGAATTCTGGGAATTGAAATCCACATATATTGAAGGTGCTATGGTTGACAAATAGCGCTTTAAAGGGTGAAGCATATCTTGCTTCCCATACCACCTCCCTCCTCTCTCTTTCTCGAGTTTTCATTATACCCATAATGAAGAAATAAATAGCAGGTATGGTTGCAGGATACGCTTAACCACCATTAATATTCACCACCTCACAGTTCACATAAAATATTAATCACACAGGCTGAATTCCAAAAAGATTTCAAGCTAAAATCTAATTGCCAAATTTGCAATTTAGTGTGTCAGGCTGATTTCTAGCATCATAGAGTTGATGCTGCTCCTGCTACTGACACGTCTTTCTGTTCCCTACTGATACAGGGGATTATGATTCTCAATGCAAAACTGTTTCAAAGCAAAGTAGCGGCTTTCAACAACCTACTTTAATCCCATGATTACCCCCGAAATCAAGGAAACAACCAACCCAGCACAATCACCACTATATCATACTGGTTTGCCCAGATAAAGCTGATGAATTTCATGTGCAGGAGAACAAAAATTTAGAATAAAGTACATTATGTTGTAATAGATATGGGATTTTAAAAAATAATTGTCAAAGTGAAATAAAATACTATTTCACAAGGATATCGCAAAAAAAAATAAGATTTTATTTGAACTGGGTTCTGTCATGTCAGTTTTCTTCTTGATAAGAGTTTTTTTTAAAACTAGAAGCATTAAAAAGGAGGATACAATCCATTTGATGCCTCAAAACCAACACTCAGCATTTGTAGATCCAACATTAAGAGAAAAATCAGATGGAAAATTGGTCATTAAATTTAGTCATTCCAGTCAACTGATATACATACAAATCTAAGACTAATTCCTGAACTTCAGTAATTTTTCTCCTACATTCTGATTGAACAATTGTTTATTGTTGAAGGAATAATGGAGTCATGGGGGAAAATAGTCTACTTGGCTTATGTAGGGAGATGTCATGATTGAGTTTATTTTTTTTAATGGAGGCATTGATAAATGTTTTAGGCACTGGGCCCATTAAGTAAGGTGCCAATGACTTTTTAGAAAAATTTAGATTGCTTTTTTTCAAACTTGGCAACTTTAAGATATATGGACTTCATCACCCAGAATTCCCTCACTAGCATGGGAAGTTTGCCAAGTTTGAAAAACACTGGTTTAGATAAAGGTTCTTACTAAAGACTATGAAGAATGAATAGGATAGTAGCCGCCAAAGAGAAAGACAAATCTTTTCATTTGGAAAATAAAGACTAGAACTGACAGCTCGGAACCCAAAGAATTGGTATATATCATGTTTTAAGTAAAAACAAAGATAGAAGAGATACATCTGAACAGGATGCCAACATTTTTCAGGATTATAAATCAAAGCAAGCCACAATAAAGACTTAAAACCTGGTGCTTTGGAAGGAGAATGAAGGGGTTTTAATCTGGAACATAGATATGCTGTAGAAAATGGCTTGTTCTTATTTGGTCAGAGTTGTTTTAGTATTCATATTGTTACATTGGATTACATCTGGGTCTGTTCTTGAAGATGGTTGGAAAGTTCAATCACTAGAAAAGATTGCCTCCAGACTACCATATATTTCACCATTTTTTACAGTCTTTGCTGCCTTCCACTTCTGCTCTAATCCCAAATTAGGTTGCTGGTATTCTTCTGTAAATTCCTCACAGATGCATCTTCTCAGTGCATCTGAGAAGAAAGCTTCTTGGAGTGGGATTCACATTGATTTTCATGGGATGACTCACCTTAGTAGGTGGGTAATAGATCTTAATTGCCATTTTGGTGTTATATGAAGATTTTTCATTGCTTCTTTTGTATGCCCTTGAAGAGTGGCATTTAAAAAAAAAAGAAAGAAACACTTTGTATTTACAACATAATGTGCATGCAGAGGCTGGCTGGGGAATTCTGTAGTTGAAAATGCACACATTTTAGGATTGCTAAGGTTGAGAACTTTGCTAGAGTAAATATCTAGAACTTTATGTCCAGGTATTTCTAAGCAAAGATGCCCTAAAATTCTGGTGTGCTACTGGGAGAGCTGATTATATTTGGCCTGACTTTTTAATGCCTGTCTTCATCATAGTAAATTTCTGTACAGAATTTTAATGTTGCTGGGGATGCTTTTTTTATGTGACTGTAGGTAAAGGCAGGTTGTAACAGCTATTTCACAAAAATTAGTGGGGTTTTTTTGTTTTTTGTTTAACAGCAGAGAGAGATTTAGACTAGAGAAATAGGACAATAATTCCATTTGAAAGCAACATTAATTTGTGTAGATTCCAGTTAGCAGTTGCTTTTCCTCAGTCATCCAGGAAAATCAGTTTTGTGGGTGGCTTTTTGATAAAAATTCAAACTGCCACCACATGTATTTATTCAAGCACTTATGTTACTAAGCGTTATGACTGCAGTCCATTAGTGCCATCTACTGGGCAGTAGGGAGAACATTAAAAATTTAGCACCAGAAATCTCTACATATTTCCTTCTAAGCTGCCCTTCTAGGCTCAAATGAACTGTAATCCTAAGATCCAGTGGTGGGATTCAGCCAGTTCACACCACTTCGGCAGAACCGGTAGCTAATTTTTTGTTGCCCAGGCCCAGAATGGATTTCCGGAAGCAGCATCCACACAGAGAACCGGTTGTTCACATATTTGAATCCCACCAAGAGCCCAGAAATTAGAACAGGGCCGCGGCGTGCCAGAAACCGGTCTGCGCAAACAAGCAAAGCCCCATCTGTGGGACGCAGGCAGCACACAAAACCACGCACCCTCTGGTCCGCGGAAAAACCTCTCTCCACAGAACCAGTCCCTGGTGCCGAAAAGGTTGTAGACCTCTGGCTTAGCAAACCACACCTGGCTTATGTTCATACAATATACTAAGCCAAGCCCAAATAAAACATGATTTCATGGGTTCTGTAAATGAAGACAGCTAAACCTCTCTAAACACACATGCATAATGTAGTACCCTGGAGCATATTTCTCATAGACTTCAATTAACACAAAACTTAGTATCTCTCCTGATGTACCTGGAGATCATAGGCTTTTGTTTGGAGTAAAATATAACGTGCTGGTTATCATCTTTAAACTCTGTATGGTCTGGATACAAAATACCTGTCTCATTCCTGCTCACTGAGGTCACTCAATGAAGTTGACTTGCAGAAGTAATTGGCTTGCTTTGGTGGATACTTGGGCACTGAGCCTTTTTAAGGCTGTCTCTGGCCTGTAGAATTACACAGTTGAATTGAGAGAACTGACCTTATTAGCCTTTAAAAATAGACGGGTGGATGGTCATAGCTAGACAGACAGACAAGAGATAATATAGATGATTGATAGGGATGAGAAGGGAATTTATTTATATCTTTGTGTGTGTGTGTGTGTGTGTGTGTATTACATTGCCTTTTCAAACAAAGTTTTTAGTTTGGCAAATCTTCAATTTTTATGTATTTTATTTTAATTAATTATATTTCATGATAAAAAGGTGTGTGTCTCCTAGTCAGCAGTGTAAAACAATATGGTAGTGGCTTCTAAAATTCTTGCTAAAAGAAAATGGCATTTCATTCGAACTCCCTCCATTCATTTCTATGTAACAGAAATCAGGAACGTGTTATTCTTTCCTATATGCATATCGCAGGGAGGCACAGTGGCTTAGTGGTTTAAGATGCTGGGCTTGTTGGCTTGAAAGCTGAGAACCCAGGTTCAAGACCTGAGTGCTACATGACAGGGTGAGCTCCCAGCCTCACCACAGCTCGTCAACCTAGCAGTTTGAAAGCATGCAAATGTGAGTAGATACGTACCATTTCGGTGGGAAGGTTAACAGTGTTCTGTGACATAAGTCTGGCCCACATGACCACAGAAATGTCATCAGACAGTGCTGGGGTTCAATGGCCTTGACACAAAGATGAGCACTGTCCCCTATAGTCAGCAACAACTAGCAGAGTAGAATCCTTACATGCATATAGGCATGATTTGTGAAGCTTCTCGCTCTTCTTGTGCATTAAGAACCATACACGAAGGACCTACTTCACATTATTTTATGTGCAAGAGAAGAACATAGCTCCTATAACACAGAGGGAGCATCCTTGGATGGATAAACATCTCATAAATATCTCACCAGGACTATAGTGCAAACTCACAAATTCAACTCAGAATTCAGAAATTAGTGTAATATAACCTGGCCAATAAGAACAGTGGCAGTGATCTACAAAGCACAGGGATGCCAGACAAAAGTGAATATTCTCCATTCTCCTTTCAACAATTTCTTTAAATATACATGTGACCTTTATTAGATGCTTCCTATGTGAAAAATACAACAGTATTAACATGATTGCCAAAGTAATCTCTAGTACAGGCAGTAAATAGATAGACTCAGCACCTCGATGGCCATTTTTCTTCACAGCTGAACCAACCTGATGGCTTAGATCACGGATGTCAAACTCACCGTGTCACATGATGTGTCGTATCGTGACTTTTTTCACATTGCCGGACCTGGGGTGGGCGCGGCCTCCACGATACAACCGGTCCCGGGCTGGCAGTTTGACACCCCTGGCTTAGATTGTTGGGCTTTATTTGGGAAAACCTGTTTAGATCTCCTATGCTACGAACATGTTGTAGAATGATGATCTGTTTTTTTAAGCAGGACAGAAAGAGGGTTAAGTACAATATTCTGACAGATTTACATGACAGAAAAACTTCTAAGAAAGATCAGAGGACAATCAGTAATAGCTCCAGCAAAATGTTTTTCAAACTTGGCAACTTTAGGATCTATGGACTTCAACTCCCAGGAATCTCTACTATGATCTCTAGATCCTACAGAAATGAATAAAATTTCATTTCTGACCTATGTATTAGAAAGATATAACAGATAATTCTTACAGCCTCATAAACTGGGATCTAGACCTTCTGAAATGCACTCCTTGATGTCCTGTAGAACTCCAGTCTTCAGCTGATGGGATAATTGAGTTTAAGAAAAGATGGAATACTGGTTTTTGAACAAAATATTTGCTTGATAATTTAGTTGCTTTTAATAAAAAATATAGTTATACCTGGAGATATGGACTTTCTACAATGCTTACAATTTTTTTTGTCTCTAGGCAAAGGTCTCTATAATGGTCTTAACAGAACTAAATAACATAAAATTCTTACTCTTGCAGATTTTTTTCTGCCTATTAACTGTACCATTTCTACAGTGATATAATTTACAATTTCTGCAATCTACAATGTGCTATTATTTTCTCGGCTTTTGTCTGGCAGCAACATATAACTTTTGCACCATTTTGTTCACCAAAATGAGAATTCTGCATATAAAAAAATATTGCTCAGTATTTATCAAAATCACTTATCTAGCATAGATTTTCTGTATCAGGCACTAATTTTCCTTCTCTATTTATAAAAATTCCTAAGAAATGAAGTTAATAACACTAATGATAAAACCTATCTATTTTCTAGGGAAACTATGCAAACTGTCCTTTTGCTCTACCTGGGCATAGTGTTCTACTGAACACAAATAAATATTTATAGATTCCAACTGATTTTCTTTTGAAGCCTGCTGAAACCCTTCTGATTTCATAATAGCATGCATCATTTTTGATTTGTGATGTAGCCATTTTGATATCTAATATATGAACCAATCTTCCTCAGAATGGACCTCTGAAGATGTGAGCAGACTGTAACTTCACAACATTTTGACACGTGTTTCCAAGCACATTCACCTAAAACTGGGGTCCCCAACCCCTGGTCCGTGGACCAGTACCAGGCCGCAGCATGCCAGCAATCAGTCTGCACAAACAAGCAAAGCCCCATCTGTGGGATGCATGCAGCACACAAAACCATGCCCCCTCTGGTCCATGGAAAAACCTCTCTCCATGGAACCGGTCCCTGGTGCCCAAAAGGTTGGGGACCTCTGATCTAAAAGAAAGCCCCACTGAATTCAGTTGGCATCTTCCAAGTAATTGGTAGCTGGAATTACAGCTTGAGTTTCATTCTGAGGCCATCTTTATCCATCAGATGAGTAAAAAGGAAAAAGAGTATAACAGATAAACATTTATTCCTTGGTGATTACATATTTCAGAGGTCTTCTATTTAAAAACTTTTTAAAAAAACAGAACATGTATTTATAATACAAAAAGTTATTAGTAGATAGGTTACACAGAAAAACTAATACCCTAAAATTAAAAACACATTTTTTTCTTGACAATGATTACAGCAGTGATGCATCAGGTTCATGCCAGGTCAACCTTGGCCATTGCATCAGTTTCTTTATATACCCCCCTTCCCAAATCCAGCTAACTATAAGGAAAAGTGGTCAGCGGTTTCCATGAATTTCTGTTAATATCTGTATCGTAACTCCCTAGAAGAAAAGATTACAAGAAAAGGCAAAAATCAGCAAAACATTGCAAAGCACACATTTAAATGTAAGCAGAAGATACCAAGTTTGGAATTAGGGGAAGATTTACTATATAAAACAGCTGCAACTAAAATCTGAAAAATTTGCTAATATTTTAAATGCCATAACCTTAACTGTGTGCTCCAATGCAAAGGCCTAGATCAGTGTTTCTCAACCTTGACAATTTTAAGGCATGTGGACTTCAACTCCCAGAATTCCACAGCCAGCAATGCTGGCTGTGGAATTCTGGGAGTTGAAGTCCACATGCCTTAAAATTGTCAAGGTTGAGAAACACTGGCCTAGATAAATGTGGTCTTCGTTTAGATACCACAATTGAGATGAGCAACTCCACTACTAAGCAAAGCCGTCTCTGAGTGGGAAATCATAAGAGGGTGATTGTGTTTTCCTTTCTCCACTTCCCTTGGATGGTCATCTAGACAGTACTCGAACAGCTGACTCAAAACTGGCACGATCAATCAGTTTTACATATTGACTTTTATTTATTTATACCCTGCCTTTATGATTTTTATGTATAACTCGAGGCAGAGAACATACCTAACACGCCTTCCTTCTCCTATTTTCCCCAAAACAACAACCCTGTGAGGTAGGTTGGGCTAAGAGAAAGTGACTGGTTCAAAGTCCCCCAGTTGGCTTTCATGTTTAAAGTGGGGCTAAAACAGTCTCCTGGTTTCTAGCCTGATGCCTTAATTGCTAGTCAAAATTGGATCTAATTTGCCTCCAAACCATTATCCCACTCACCCAGCATTGAGATAATTAATAAGAAGAGAATTAATGTTTGCATTTACATTTATTGGAGAGGAAGGGATTACAAGAAAGTAAGCAGGCACACAATGGGGAATACATATTGAAAGCAATGGGCTTTTGCTGGCAGCCATGAGCATGCTACACAAACTGCCCTATTGTGTGCCTGCTTACTCTCCAGTAATCCCTTTCTTTCCAATCTTTTTGCTCTGCAAGGGGGAGAGGAAATAAAACAATAGGTCAGTCACAGGACAATGCACAATGACACTGATGATGATCATGTCACTGAGGGACAGGACCACAGTCACTTTGAATGGTTGCTGAACAAGGCAGTCAGTAAGTGAGGACTATATGTAGTACACCACAGTCCCACTAATATAGATTTCTGTACTAACACTGTTAATGAGATCTAAGTATGGGGAATAAATTTTCAGAAACATTTCTTCTAAAAAATGTGGCATGAAATATGATTTAACTAGGTCACATCAAGATCTTACAGCTGCATTCACACAGCTGTTAGCTGAATTAGTTTTAGCTTCATTTAATTTTTCAGGCTTTATTACTTGAACCAAATTAAGCTAAGTGAATTACATGAGCTCAGCCCCTGTTTCTTTTCCCCCTTCTTCCTATTCCGCAATAATTCCTGGCCAAATAAATTTGGAAAATTTCTGAAGCATTAGGATTTCACCCATTCTCCCAACTTTCAAAATCTCCAATAAACCCATGTTCTAATCAATCCACATATTCTTTGCAGGTGAGTTGCCACTGGGCTACAGCTTAGACAAGTACTCAGAGATGCAATTTGCAACGATCAGTGTCTCTATAAAGAGGCTACGCGAATTACTTCAATGAATTTTGCCATCCTGATAGTCCCACATGCTTACCTGAAAATCTCTGATATATGTTAAGAAGAAGAACACAAAGCTGAAGGCTACTGTCCATTCGCAGATTGCACTTACAAAGTGGTACACATAATCCTAATGGAAGGAATATATACGTAAAAAACCATTAAATAGAGCCATTAAATTGGTTGCAATGGCAAACAAAGGGTGAGTCAAGCATAGAGATAGCAAATAACTATATACCAGATGCACAGTGTGGTGGGAAAGTACTTATTGATTTAGAATGGCATCCAGGCACGAGTCTCTTTGATACAACAGAAGCCTCATCAGTAGGAAAAGGATGTAATTGTCAGTAATTGACCTCCTCCTGCATTCTCCATGTTGTTCTGGAGGATTGTCCCTCAAGGATTTGGGAAGAGGAGAAAACTTCAAAGCCTGCCTTTTTCTCTATTTCACTGACAGAAGCCTCTGCTACCTCAAGCCCTGTTGTCATCAAGTGAAGACAATCTTATTGATTTGCTGAATTTCAGTACACTTAGCCGTTTTATTTTTCCTACATGGCTTATTACCAATGAAAACGTAATATTAAAATATAAAATACTCTACATCTGGATCATTTTTCATTACTAAGTTTCTACAAGCACCCATACAAGATATGACAAATATTGGAGCGCTGGTGGCACAGTGGTTAGAATGCAGTATTGCAGGCTAACTCTGCTCACAGTCTGCTGTTCGATCCTGACCGGCTCAAGGTTGATTCAGCTTTTCATCCTTCCGAAGTCGGTAAAATGAGACCCAGATTGTTGGGGGCAATATACTGACTCTGTAAACTGCTCAGAGAGTGCTGTAAAGCACTATGGAGTATTACATAAGTCTAAGTCAGGGGTAGGCAACCTTGGCTCTTTTATGACTCATGGACTTCAACTCCCAGAGGAGTTGAAGTCCACGAGTCATAAAAGAGCCAAGGTTGCCTACCCCTGGTCTAAGTGCTATTGCTATTTTCTTGAGAATCATTGCTCTTAGTCATTTTGAGTTATGATTATTATTTGAATTATTTCAGTTATTTTTTTTAAAAAAAACCTGAAATCTAAGTTCTTGACTTCATGACAATATTTTCTATAACAAGATTTTTAAGGCAGGAAAAAACAAGCTTGAAAACCTGTGCTATTTTCCTAAGAGCTAGATAAGCACCTTCTTTGGATCATCTGCTAGGATGAAACAAATAACAATGAACTGGTCAAAAAGGCAGAGGGCCCCAACAAGGGATTCCAGCTGAGAGTTTCATGGGGATTTATAAGTTGATATAAGGTTTGTTTTGTACATTGTAATAGAAGAAGGAAAGGTACCTACAAAATACTCAGCATTTCTCTTTCTTGTCAGAGAGAAACACTTTTGTTCCTGGGACACAAAATCTAATCAGTATGCCCATTTTAACAACACTCATTGTTATCAACAGGATATTTACAGAACATCCTTAAAAATCCGTGCTTCATGGCCAAATCTTTCACCCACTCTGCAGTTCTAAATAACAAACGGAATATGGTAGTTAAGATATGATCTGGCTAAAATTGATTAGTGCTCCTGATAGAAGAAATGATATGATCAAATGAAACAGATAGGGTTTTTGCAGTCAATATATATCATTAGTCATAATCAAAATTGAAAATAATAATATCATCATCATCATCATCATCATCATCATCAAGCACCATAAAACATATCCCTGGTCTTTGGGAAAGGACTCGATAGGGGGATATAAATATCAAATCCAATCTGATTGTGCAACAAACCATAACTAGTAATATAGAATAGTTCAATACTATCTTCTTGGTTGACTTTCTATTGTATTTGAAACATTTACCTACCAGATGCAATCCTTACCCATTATTTTATGAAAAATAACACAAAAATGCTCCCTTTTGTGGTCTATCATGTGCACAGAAATAGTAGTAGAGAATCAACACTTTTCAAAGAGTAGCTATAGTCTGCTTGCCACAAAAATAATGAAGAATCTTTATAGTACCAAAACCAGATTTATTGTGGCATAAGCTCTTTATTCCTGCATCAGGTGCTTTAAGAGTTATCCTCAGTTGATCTATCTTAGCATATAGCACTAATCAGCAGTCACTATTATATTTTATTCTCCTCCAAAATATGTAAGGAAGGATCATCAACATCATTAATTATTCAATTTCCTTCTTCAACTCCAGGCGTAATCTGCAAACCCAGTCATTTGTTGACTCCTGGAGATTGCCTAAACAAGTCTCTGCAGTTTTCTCGTTGGCAAGTTTTAGAAAGTGGTTTGCCACTGCCTGCTTTCTAGGGCTGAGAAGGAGTGATTGGCTCAGGGTCACCAAGTTAGCTTTATGCTTAAGGTGGGATTAGAACTCACAGTCTCCCACTCCCTGGCCTCATGCCTTTAACCACTGCACCAAACTGGACCTATACGTTTATATGGCTGCTCAAGTGTCAGTGGCTCTGGGCAACTGAAAAATAAATAGAACAAACACAACTACTACTAAAAACAAATTAAAAAAAACATTAATACAAACAATACTATTATTAGTTGCTGAGATATTATACAACTGTAAAAGAATATTTCACTTTTTACCAATCTGAGGGAAAATTCGAGGAAGAATAATCCCAAATCATCTGTCAGACCAGATTATATTATTTTAAGGGTGCACGTTTGTGTGTGCATGGATATAGCTTCAGAGCAAAAAGTCAGTAATTCTTTCTTAAAAAGAGAGAGAATTTCTATCAATATAGGTTGCATGAGGCATACCTGGTCAGAGCTCAGATTTGCGAGTAGTTCTGGCAAAGAGTCCTTTTGTTCTGAATATTAGACTGACAACCTTCCATTCCTGGCCTTTTGGCGAGAGGCAAATAGCCATGGATTATTCTGAAAGGAGAATTTACACAAACCTCAATTCTCCAAGTGCAAGTCTTTATACATTTGTTTTGTTTGAACTTTTACAAAAAAAATATAATAATTTCACAGTTCTCAAATCTATATGTGAACCAGAATGCACTTGCACATTGAAAACTGCACTTCTCAGAACTTAACAATGTAGTTCTTGGTTTTGTAAAAAAAACAACACTACAGTTTTTAAAATGTGTCTACCAAAGAAATATGTGTACAAAAAAAAAAGGATAATACCTCATCTATATCTTAATATAGATAGAATATCTAGATTTTTATGTGATTTTTTTTAAAAACCAAATTTGAAAGATGAGAATTGAGCAAAACAAATTTGCAGCCAGAAAAAAAACCTGAATAAGAGTTAAGACTTAATAGTTTTATTCATCTATAAATGTATTTTTAATTTATGAATTTATTGAAGCTAAGCATAGATTATGATTCCTGGTATTATTACTCCTGCTGATTTCTTATTTTCCATAATATTTCTAAAGAAGACCTTGCTTCCTAAAATGCTTTTACGGTTCCAAACTTCCCTGTATCTTTTAGTCTCTAGCTACAATTCTTAATTTTCTCACAATTTTCTCATAACAAAATCCATGAGATAGGAGTAATGTCCTCCAATTTATTAGCAAGTCTAGAACTCTGACCAATTATATCTCAGGTAACCTTGATTTACAGAAAGTTAAACATCACTAAAAATCAAAAAGCACCGAGTTTGAAAGCCTACATATATCTATCCAGGCAAACCTTAAAATTTAAAATATAGATGTCACAACCTATTAAATAGCATTAGCAACATGCAAACACAGCAGCTCTGGTTATCTGTTTCCTTAAATATCTTAGTAAAATTAACTAATACATAAAGTTAAGCTGCAGTGAATGGGTAGAAATATTGATTTTTTTACCTAGTATATGTTTACCTTTTCACCTGGATTCCAATCTATTTTTGTTATGGATATTAATGAAGCACATGCAATCACTGAGAAAAAGGAGTTAAGAGGAAACAACTGATTTAAAAAATAAAACATATAAAACTACATTTTCCTGTTGCCAATATACAGTACATAATCTATGAAATAATGAAAGGAATATATCATTAATCAAATGGGGGAACAGAAATAGTAATAATGGCAGATGTACATGAAGGCAAAACTGATGTCTGATAATAATAGAATTATAAACTTTTTATTTGTGATTGTATACAATAACTATTGCGCGCAGACATGTTAGCAAGCCCACTCAATGTGAAGAAGCAATGAATGTAAAGTTTCCTTAGATTCTGAAATCTCTTGGTTTGGGTATACATTCCTAATTTCAGTATCAAGAATGAGTACTTTAATTTTTAAGATAAAGTTCATCTTTATCTTTTTGTTTTTGCAGAAGAACCAGGCCAATGCAATGTAATGCAAGGCTCAGTTTTCTTGCAGAGACTCCACTTCATAGAAACCTTGTACTATTCTCCTAGCAAGTAGTACTTATCCCTATAGGAGGTTCTGTTTTTTTTAAAGAGGCTCCCTAGTTTGTGAAGCCTTCTGGAAAAAAAGAAGGCCCCTACAACGTCATGATAAGTACCACTTGCAGCTAGGAAAATAGCACAAGGGCTTGGCAGCCTCTGCAAGAAATCTAAGTTGAGCCTTGCATCGCATTGCATTGGCCAGACACTTCTGCAAAAAATGAAGTTAATTTGGTGCTGCTGGGCCCTAAAGCTGGGTGGGGAGCAGGTCTCTTGGGTAGCTGGATGGGAGACAGGCCTTGATTCACAAGCTGTAAGTGTCCTCTGTGTGCCAGCTTTAGGCTCCCTTGCTTGGTTGAATGCAGTTTAGGAGCAGGCTGAGGCCTGGGGAACTCCGAGGAACAGGAAGCAGAGCACTGGAGACAGGTCTGGGCCTGCACTAGGTCTCAAGGGCCTCCCCCATCCCTGAGGCACCCAGTACTCCACTAAATTACCCACATGTTCGTTTAACAATTGCACTGGGGATGTCTGGGTTTAGGTGAGACGGTTCATTTAATACCATTGCAACATGTGACCATAATGGGGAGGCTCCATGACAGTTGTATCTCAAGGACTGTCTGTATATCATGAAAATGGTTTCAACATAGCTGGTGCATACTATATATCTAGGTATCGTCTTATGTCTGGTGCGTCTCTCCCAAGGTCTCATTGTTTTATAAGCATGGCTTATATCTCAAAATTTGCATATTATGAACTGTATAATTTTATCCTTTTCAGGAAATACTGCAAAACTGAATATAGAAATAGTAAGCTGACTTAAAACTGTGGTGCTTGTGTTATTAAGAACTTTGACATATTAATATTCTGTAAAAAAAAAGGATACTGGGAATGACAGCTACCCAAGCCATTACGGAGAGGAATAATCTTGTGTGACATACACATGGAGTGCTCCATTGTGGACGTGACTTGTAAGAGATAATTGTCTGAAGAAGAATGTAGAGAGCACCAGAGACAAAAGCCAAAAGAGCTCCCCCATCATGGACAGAAGGAACTGCTAACTCCTGAAAAGACAATTGAAAAGTGTTGTATATTATTAGAGTTGCAATCAATATACAGAAAAGACTATAATCAGGAAGCAAATAAGTGTAGCCAGACTACAGTAGCAGTGTTAGGAAGGCATTTTGGTTATTACAAGCAACCTAATAGTACAGTAGTCCTCGACTTACAACAACAATAAACAACCAGAATTGGTGGTGGTAAGTTGAACTGGACCCTATTTTATGACAATTTTATAGATGTTGTTAAGTGAATCATGTAGTTGTTAAGTGAATACCGGGGTCATTGGACAAATACCGATTCCCCAATGGGCAATTTATACTGAAAATCAGCAAAAAAGGGTCACAAATCACAATTAGTGACCACAGGACACTGCTATCAGTGTCACAAATATGAGCCAGTTGCCAACCATTCCAATGCAAACATGTGACTGTGAAGGTGAAGCACAGTTATAAATGCAAGTACAGATCATAAGCCATGATAATTACAACCAGTCTACAAAGTTACGGCTGTTGTAGAGCCTTGCAGATATGTGATCAAAATCCAGGTCCTTGGCAACCCACTTGCATTTACAAGCACATGGTGAGTTTCAACTTCCCCCTACCCACCTGTCTCCCCCACATCTCTGCCCTTTTGGCTTCCCCCCCCCCGCCATGTTTTGCTGACCTACACTATCTTCCCCTACTTTGAGGACTGCCTGGCCAAGGCAGCTGCTGGCCCTTCAGAGCCATTGTGGAGGCCTCACGAAAGCCAACTGCTGCCTTGACCAGGCACTCCTTAGCAGCAGTGGACAATGATGTTGGTCAGCTGGGGATGGCAAGGGTGACAGATTATCAGGCAGCCAAAAGGGCAGAAATAGATGTAGATAGATGAGGGGGGGGAATTGAAGCAGAGGCAAGTAGGGCAGGGCACTGGAGCCTCATCTGCTGAAGAGAGCTCCCTGAGACCAGCTGGGAAGAAGGCAGCTCACACAAGGCAGGAGATGTGTGAGGCCATTCCCTAATGACAGTGCAGATCTTGTCCAACAACCATAACCAGGACTTCCAGAACAATTGTCGGTATGCACTGCAGTCATGTGGTACTTCACCTAACAACTGCTGCACTTAGCAATGGATACCAATCAGGGTTATTAAAGAGTGATGACTACCTGTATGGTAATTTATGAAGAAGACAGATTTTCTACTAGATACCACTGACTTTTCAAAAAACAAAACAAAAAACCACCTTGATTACTAGGGCCTGGCTAGGGAAATTGGAGGACACACAGAGAAAGATCTTATTCAGTTTATATAATGTTAACTGTAAATACAACACTGGCTATCATTTTATGCACAGATGTTTCCTTTAATCTTGATTTTATTTATTGAAAACTCATTTTTATGTCATATTTTGTGAATGATTTCATAACACAGTTTAGTTTGCGGTTGAATTCAGTTCAACAAAAACTTCAAGTTTATAATATCATTCCCGTCCTACTTAAATGTCAACTCAATCCAAATGTATCTTGCCTTCTTCATGACCCATATTAAATGGGCCTCATGAGTCTATAAATAACATATTTGTACTCTTGAAATGAATAAGTCAGAATTTACAATTATATCACTCCATGGATGTAGTTCATTACTGCTATCTCAAATTTGCTTAGATTCTAAGCCATAAAATCATACACTGATTTGATTTACCATTCACCGAGCTACATCAAACAGTCTGCAAATGCTGATATTATGTAATCTTTCCTGTTTTATACTCCCCTTGCTTAGTCTTAAATCTGTTTCAGAAAGTCCCTCAACTATCTCAAACAGATTTGGAAAATTAGCAAGCAACTATCTGGGAAACGATCACTTCTTCTCACAAGAAATATACCAAGTACTGTATATCAAGTATCCATTGGATATCAAAAATTCCATCTCATTCATATTATCTAATGATGGATCATAGGTTCAAAGTAACTTCTTTCATTTATTTCCACAGATCATCAGAAGACACCTTGTTTGAGAAGGACAACAATGTCTAGGACAAAAACTTTTATCGGTAACATGCATATCTGGAATTCTGTTTTGCATAAAATGCATATCTATTGTAGTTGTAATTAGGCATAAATAATTTCCTAATTATTTATGGCATTAAGCTAAGAGCAACCCAAACAAGGGATAAATGTATCTTGATATTTCATGATCTCAATGCTATCTTTGGAGGACATGGTTAGAAAGAAGTATCTACTGAGCATACTGTATAATCATTGCCTCTTGCAAACTGAACATCTGATTGCAATCAATTCTAGACTATAGGACAGCCTCAAGTTACCACCTACGTGACTACACTGCAGGAATTACTAGTCTGTTTTATTTGTACTGATACTTCTGATAGAAAATTTTAAGTTGATGCTTTCTCTGGAAAAGGGAATAACTATAGGTAATCCTTGGGTTATGACAACTGAGCCCAAAATTTCTGTTGCTAAGTGAGACAGTTGTTAAATGAATTTTTCTCCATTTTATGACTTTTCTTGCCACAGTTGTTAAGTGAATCACTGCAGTTGCTAAGTTAGAAACAGGATTGTTAAGTGAATCTGGCTTTCCCATTGACTTTGCTTGTGAGAAGATCACAAAAGATGATCAGATGATTCCAGCACCCTGCAACCATCATAAGTATGAACCAATTGCCAAGCATCCAAATTTTGATCACATAATCATGGGGATACTGCAATGGTCGTAAGTGTGAAAAACGGCCATAAGTCACTTTTTTCAGTGACGTAACTTTGAACAGTCACTAAATGAACTGTTGTAAGTTGTATATTGCTTTGATTTTCTCTTGATACATACTAAGTTATTTTAAAAGGCTGGTCTTATGAATATATTTAATGCTCATATAATATTCTTAATAATTTGTAAGCCATTGAAGGAGAAATGAGATATAAATTTAATAAATAAAATATAAACATATCTTTCTTACTTACCTGAAAACTTGCAACAATGCCCATTCCAACAGAACCCAGAATTCCAACGTACAATGTCAATAAGTTGAAACAAGGGGAAACAAAATGTGTCATATCATTTTGTTTCTTGACAATTAAATATTTTGTATACATTGTAACTACACCTAAAAAAAAAGGAGAAAAATATTTACAAATTGTCCTAAAGACAAATGATGCAATACAAAAGTGAGTCTGGTCTTGACAAAACAGAGAAAAGAATAATTTTACTTACATAATGAATATGCTATACAGAGTTCTTGAACTGTAATAGTCACGATAATGTGTTGGCATACCCCTCCCTGCCAAAATTATTTTGTAGTAATCCGTCCCATTCTAAACTGATCAAGAAGTAAAATTTGGGTCAGGGCTCTGTTGATTGTGCTAAATGCTGTGGATCACTAGAAATAACTCCTTTCCAGACAATGAGAGGACTTAAGATTGCCTAAAATGCTCTACACGGCTGCTTCTCCAAGTTAGTGGTCTCTGGTGGGTTTAGAGCTCTGGGAGATAAGGAAATAACCATTGTGGTCAAGCCGTGGTTGGCACCCTTGAAAAGACACTAAGGTCACATACCTCCCTCTTCTAATGACTTTCAGAAATTGCTTGTTAATTGCTTTTCAGTTATTACAGATCTTTGGATCAACATAGCGCTGAATTTCTTTCAATCCTTAGTGAAAGAAGTTTTAACTAAAAGTTTAAGAATTTTTTTTTACAAATGGGGAAATAGACAGTAAAAGAATGATTAAAACTTTTGATCTAGAAAATTACAAAGATTGAGACAAGTTTGAAATAAGATTTTGGAATTAATTATAAATAATGCTTCCAGTGTGGAAAATGCATTATTTTTTAAAAAAATTAAAAATCGGATAGCAGCGGGAACTAGAGATTATAATTAAAGGAGAACCCTTAAATTTGACTTACAGAATGAAGCAAAATATTTTAATATTGAATACACTAAAGGATCTTTTTAAAACAGATATGCTGTTATCTCTGATAACCATGAATGGTTGCTGACGTCAGATTGAAATGACTGGACTACATGGATTTGTTTATAGATAAAAGATAGGATATTTGAAAAAGAGATCATTTGTTGTATTTTAAGAAAAGGTGATCAGTTTAAAAAAATTCCTTATATCTGTTATGGTGAAGAGGGATGTCACTTCTTTATATATTTATTTTCTTTTTCTTTATTATTTTTTCTTTCTTTTCTATTTCCTTTTCTATTGTTTTTCTTTCTTTTTTGCACTTTTCCCTTTTCTTTTTAGTTCATATTAGTTTTTACCATTAGAATTATAATCTTTAATAAAATTATTATTTTTTAAAAAGAAATCTTATAAAATAAGATAATGAAGAAGCTTTCCTACCAGAAGGAAAAAGGGAAGACTCCTAAAGAGGACTGTATATATACAGGCAAAGATCTTTAAATATTGAAAAAAATTAAAGGGTTTGGAAGGAGAGCACATAACTAAAGAATACAAAAGTTTATTGAAAGGGATTGTCAGACACAAGAAACCAGGAGCTGGGATAGAGTTCAAAACACTGAAAGTTTATTCCATGCAACCTATACACAAGAATCTGAATAACTAATGGTCAATGCGAATTGGCACCAGATATGAGTCAACAGACTTTGGGGGGGTTGGACTTAGGTCTCTTTTGAGGGCACAGGGATCCAGACTGATGATCCCACCCCTCAGGCTCAGTCTGGTCATCTCCTACAGAAATGACAAAATTGTGTCAGAAAGGCTAAAACTCAGAATGAGCTGTTGCTGGCAAGATATACCAAAACCACAAACAAAGGGGGGATATTTATGTAATTGAAAACATACAAAAAAGGCAAAGGAGTTGTAAATCTATTTTAAGAAAAAACGGTATACTGATAATGGGAAATGGGGAAGAGAAGGAATTTATAAATTCCTCCTCTGTGTTTATCTTTTGTTAGAAATTAAATGGAGCCATAGTTAGTCATATTATGTGGAGAGAAGCAGCAGCAGCTTAGGGCTGATAAGAAGATGAAAACCTAGCAGCTAATTTAAATGAATTCAACTCTCCACGGCTAGATGGATTACATATTAGGATACTAAAGAAATTAGTAAAGATGTTCACTGAACTACTCTTTGGAGATCCCAAAAGACTGGAGAACAGCAAATGTCATACCCATCTTTAAAAGGGGAAGGGGAACTAGGACTGGTCAGCTTGATGACAAGAATGGGCAAGGTCTTTGACAGATCATCAAGCATCATACTTGTGAACACCTTGGATAGACATGCTATAATCAACAGGAGCCAGTATGGGCTTGTCACAAACTAATCATTATCATTTTTTCACTAATTGATTGGGGGAATACTTAGCAGTAGTTGACAAAAAAATTGTCATTAAATTATCCTTCTTAATTACAGTAAAATATTGGTGATACTATCAGATATATTCATAACTCACAAATGAAGGCAAAAATAAGTGTCCCAGGATAATAATAATCTGGGTTGATGTGACACACACCCACTCTGCCCGAGAGAAGTTTCCCCCAGGATGGGCTCCAGCATAAGTCCAAAAAGCTTGGAAGACAAAACCTCTGGTTCCGGTGACTGACCCAGATTGGATCTTGCATATAAATAACTAACTGCCTGAATGACTTCATCCCAAAAAAGTTTCAATGTTCCAGCTTGGTGAAAAATATCAAATGAAGCACCATAGGCTCTATCCTGGGATGCATGTTACTCAATAGTTTTATCAGTGACTTGAATGAGGGAGTTGAGGAAATACTTATGAAGTTTGCAAATTACACAAAGCTGGGTGAAATGGGAGGAGAGAGGATTTTAAAAGTTTTACACAGGCTTCAACAAAGAGCTGAAATGAACAGAACAGAATTTAACTATGAAAAATATAAAGTTACGCATTTCAGTAGAAAAAATTAAAGGCACAAATATCAGATAGGGGAGACTAAACTTGGTGGTATGTATATGAAAAGGACCTGAGAATTCTTATGAACTTCAAACTAGCAACTTAATGTAGCTGCTAAAAACAACTATACTAACTATACAACTATACTGACAGGAGTATAGCATCCACCACCACAAGATGTAATTGTTCTTGTCTATTCTGTTCTGAACAGAGTTTGAAATATAGTTTTGGTCACAATAGTTCAGAAACAGCAGTGACAAACTGGAACAAGTTCAGAAGAGGGATATCAAGATGGTGATAGAAGCTATGTCCTATAAGAAATAATGGATATTATTTAACATACAGAACAGAAAACTGAAAGGAAATAGGATAGCAGTCTCCAGGTATCTGAACAGTTGTCACATACAGAAGAGAATGGATTAATTCTCCACTGTCCCAGAACACAGAACCAGAACCAATGGTTAAAACTACAAAGTGTGGTCAGGCTAGATATCAGAAAGAACTTCTGACTGTACAAGTGACCACCTTGTGAAGTCTACTATATCATGATTTTCCTTTGCTGAAAGTCTTCAATCAGAGGTTGGATATTCGTTTATTGAAGATGATTTACTCAAATCTTGCACTGGCAGAGGATTGGTCTGAACAATCTCTAACATCCCTTCCAACTATGTAATTCTAAAAGATCTACTTACACAACTAGAACTTTTATTCTGTTGACAAAAGCAGTAGATAACGGTAGTGGTCAACTCTTTGCACCATTACTTTAATTTTATTACGTTTTACAAGCTCACTAAATGAAAGAACACAAAAAACCCCAACCAACTTGATAGCGATCACATAACACACTGACAAATGTTCTCCTCTCAGCTTCAATACATGACATCAACAACTGAATCCTACTGTGATCTGATTGGCTCATTGCCAAAACAAGATGACACCTGATTGGCTCTCTAAACACTCATGCTCATTGGCTCATCAGATGAAGGAAAGCTACCTGATATCAACCTAAGCAAGTTGTGCTTCCTTTTTCTGGTTATTTGGCTATAACCTTTCGTAGAATACAGTACAGATAATTGAACAAACTTTGTTGCATTACATTCTTGATTAAATTATCTTTCCATTGATATATAATTTTATGGTACTACTCCACAAAAAAAAGTGGTGTTATTAGCCATCAAACCTCAAAAATACACTTTTCCCAAAAGGTTTCCACAATTTTGGCCACTACTGTAACATGAAACAGCAAAATAGTAACCGTACAATAATGAAAGCAACCTCCCTATCAGGTAATCAGCAGAATTGAGGCTAAAAAATGATGCTTCTTTATTATAGATCTCTTGTGATATAGTTTACCACTACAGATTAGATTGCTACTGTTACAGATTAGATTGCTCCAATTCAGCCTTTCAGAAGCAAGTCAAAATTGAGTTTTTCCATTTTAATTTATCTAATTTAGAAAGTAATGCTAAACTGTTTATGTGCTCCCATTTTAAAATATTCAATTTTGTTATGACTGAGTTAGTTTTGCTTTATTGGATGTTTTTCTTCATAAACCAGTAAGAGTCACATGACTATAAAAACAAAACAATGATTTAAAAACAAATGTCATCTAGTTTCAGACAGCAAAACATGGATCAAGGACAAGAGGCAGCAGAGACACAGCCTGAGTACGAAGAAGGAAATATACTGCAGTGGAAAAAGCAATCCTTTACTATCTTCCTCATAAAACAATCAGGCCTTTAAAGTAAGAACCAGACTTAGAGCACAGTCCAAAAACAAATGGGCTAAAATAACAAATGAAGATGATACAGAACTGTAGTGATATATATTCTAACCAGACTTGGTGTCGCTTATTTAAAACCAATCACGTGCTTTTCTAAGACATGACACATAGGAAGTATTAAAATAGTTTATATGTAAATACTACACAAATGCAAATATCACACAAATACTCCTAACAAACTCTTTCTTCTTCTTGTATTCAATCTAGAATGTTTCAAGGTCCATCTATGAAATTCAATAGCCCACCTTCCATGGTAGAAATCCAAAAGAAACTGTTTCTCTGCGCACATCATCATAAATTTAAATAGTATTTTACAGAGTAACATCAAAAGTAAACGAGACTGTATCCAGAGAATATAGTCCCTGCTACAGATCAAGCAACATAATTCAGCAGGCAGAAGCAACATGAGCTGTTTGCTTAAGCTGATATTAGACTATAACCTAACTAATCCGATGAATATTACAACCAGAAGTATGCTCATTATAAATTATTTGATAATTGTATTTGCACAATGCGCATGTTTTCAAAGCTGCTGTCATATTTAATTTATTGCACACACCTTAAAAAAACCAAAATGCTACTTTAAAAACATGTATGAAATTGTTTAACAGTGAACAATCCTAGATATACCTTATAGGACAGAGTAAATATTCCACTTTGTACATTTAAATAGGGCATGGATGCCTGTGATTAATCAAATGGTTAGTTAAGATATACAGCCATGATCCACAATCAAGATTTATTAGATGATTAGATGATTTGTATATTTATATACAACAGAAAAGAATCCATATAAAAGTCAGATCTTCATGCAGACTCCATATGTTCCATTCGCAAGGGTGTTTTCCAGCTGAGGCATTTACTTCACCCTTTCTCATGCACATAACTGTATGGATGATACAGATGTTGCTTCCATTTGCAACCCTCCTGTACTAAGGAAGAAAGATGGACTAAGCTATACAGCATCTTTGACAAAGTATTTCAAATGAAACACTTCGAATGAAAGCACTCCAACTTCTATGCAGTTATGAAGATGTGATTTTGTTATCATCATGACTTATCTATTTTTTATACATCTTCCTAAGATGTTTTATACATCTTCCTAAGCCTGAAAGTACACAGCTGTTTGAACTCATTTCTATAAAAGTTCTTGTTTTTAACCTACCACACCTGCTCTCTGCTTCTTCTTCTTGAGTTACTATGATTATGGATTACAGAAAGCTTACTTTACTCCAGGTCAATATACTGTATGACATTTGTAAAGTATTATGTATAAATGAATTATTTTAACTATAAATCCAGATGCTTGTGCCACATCCATCTGGAGACAGGATTGTTAGAAATATTTAATTGTTACAACTCTTAAAGATAATTTAACAAATAAGTACAAATACCTACATACCTAAGAATGCAGAAACATTAATCATAAATCCAAAGATACCGCTTTCTGGAGGTTTTGCTCCTGTATCACTAGCATAAATGATAAAAATGACAACAGTTAATATAGAAATAATACATGTAAATAAAATATTTCTCAAATCAAAGTTGACTCCTGGAAACTATATACTCCTATATACATCTAATTAAATTGATAATGATATAACTCAGAGAAAGGCATACTTTCTATGATCATTTGTGAGAGATGTTCCAAAAAAACAAGTGCTTAATAACCTGGTCGCTTGAATTCAGAACAATACTCCATTCATCATCTGACATGCAGGCCTAAGAGTGCAGTTTGATTCTATGCATACATACTTGGATGGATATTTATCAATTGATCTAACTTCCTAGAAAGGCTGTTCTAGTACACATTTAGGCATGGCTTATTTTTCATTTGAAATGTTGAAGTACATTAATATAATTATCATTTTAAGTATTAAAAAATGACAAAAATAATTCCTGTTCTTTTTTCAAAATGGGTGGATCATTAGAAATGATAACCCAATAGGTTCCAATCCTCAGATATGAATGAGATGATTGAAATGGATGGACTAGCAATATTTTATTTTATTTTATTTCATTCATTCATTCAATTTCTTTAGCCACCCCACTCAACCAAACAACTCTGGGCAGCTTACAATATACTGTTGGGCACAGCTAATGGTCCAAGAGATGGCTAAATCTATGATTTGACAGTTTTAATTTAGTGGCTTTAATTCCATCTTCTACATTTCTGAGCTAACAAGTGAGGATACCAAATTAGCATGTCAAATAGCCACTTGGCACTTGGTTTACAGTTCTCAATCTATGTATGACACTACATATTCAGTCCCAAGAACGTGAAGCCAACCCCAGAAAATATGTTCATTTCATTTTTTCATTTCTACTGTGATTCTCATAGCATTTAATTCCATTTGTTAGAAATTAGACTTACCATGAACATATATCTAATGTTAAAAATCTATTATATCTACTAATGGTTTTGTAAAAACCAAAAGATATCTTCACCCTGTGTTGTTTTCCAAATCTAATAATATACATGCCAATACTTCTGTCATTCTGTCCATCCCTTCCAAAACAAGGCATAGCTAATTCATTTAGTGTGGACCACACTCTGTGACTGCTCTGAAGTAAAATACACCCAATTTTTCCATCACATGTAATTTGATCTCAAACAGAAATATAGAAAACCTGCCTCTGCCAACCATCAGCTGAATCTCTCAATATTTATGGCAATGAAATATTAATTTTGTTCGTGTAACATTCAAAAATACTCTTACTTTGTTGATTAACTCACTATTTAGTTAGAAACAAGCTTTGAGAACCAAAGCTCCAAGTGAAACACTCGACAAATTTGAAGTACTTTTGTAACTAAAGACTGATACCACCTAAAAACTATACTGAACTGTGATCACTTCAAAACCTTTAAGAGCTCTATGTCAGATGAGAATGGAATCTGCTGCACCTGTGATCAAAGTACAACTGGATTTTTTCCTGAAACACTCAATGTTGTAAGGGCATTGCAAATAATTAAAATTGTTCAATGTCATTCATTTGCGTTGGATTTAAAAGAAACGTTAATAAATGTTATTAAAAGTTAAATATTATTAAATACATGTTATTAACTTCAGTGCTGATTGTTAAAAATGAAAATCAGTCACACAAAAAAATTGTACTGTTATTCTTGCACTTTTTTATTATAACATAGCCAACAAACACATCACTGGTCTCAATCTTGGCTCTGGCACATGCAGAATCTGTCTTTAGTTGATGTGATTTTAAGATGGAGAACATTGGCACCTGTCTTTGCCATGGTCAGATCAATATCTATGAATGGGATCACTAAGAGTTAACATTAGTCATTAAAAAGAGACAATCAATGAGTTTAAAAAAGGGAGAAAAGGGAGAACAAACACCATTTCCTGCTAGCACTGAGGATGTTACCTAATTTGGGTTAATGAAATGTCTGCAAGAAAACAACCAAGCTGAGACAGCACCAAGGCCCCCTCATCTCAACCCTGAGCTACAAATATTCTCTTGTATTGGAAACATAGTTCTTAATCACTTTGCACCGAGATTTCCAAAGATTTCAAAATATAATAGATATGCAAATTCTTAGAAAATGGAATTTGTTGCAACTATATGTAGAAATAAAAGGTTTGTGTTTTGTTTTTTCTTTAAACGTATTACTGTCAGTAGAATAGGAGCAACTGACCACTGAAATCATGTGGAAATATTTTTTTTCCCTTCTGCTAAAAGTCTGCATTTTGATAGGTTTCAATTCCTTAGCAAAAACAGCCATTGCATAAAGCAAAACACTCCCCTATCCACCCACCCACAGATGCTGCTTAATGTCTTTAGTTGGGAAAAACTCAGGATTGTTTTTACAGTGTAAACAGCCGTTGTCACTATGATGAACAGAGGGAAAGAACAAGACTTGAGTATACTAGATGGAAGCAAAGAGCTGGTTTTCTGCATTGTTTTATTATAATGTAGTGACGCTCCAGAAGGCAGTCCAGATATGATATTCCTGGAAATATAGGAGTCCCAGGATAATGTTGCAGAATCCAATCTGAGTTGGTCACGGGACCAGAGATTGGAGCCCATACTCAGGGAACTTCTCAATCTGCTGGATGTGTGCACTGTTCACTCAGGGACCCATTTCCCAGGCGTCAATCAGGAGTAATGATTTACCACCAGCTTACCAGGTACTTAAGAGCGGAGGGCATAGCAGCACAAGGAAACAACAATCAAAGACTTAATACCCCATCAATACCCCCATCAACAACTAAAAGCCATAGGCACCATACATACAACCCATAGAACAGCCCAGTGCACATATCCAGGAGATTGAGAAGTTCCCTGAGGATTGGCTCCAGCACAAGTCCAAAAGCTTGGAAGAACAAACCTCTGGTCCAGTGACCACCTCAGATTGGATTCTGCCTGATACATCTGATGTAATAAAAGATAGTATATCTCAGTGTATCTCTGTTAAATTAGGTTATCTTTCTACAGGTAGTTCTCAACTTACAACCAAAATTGAGCCCAAAATCTATGCTGTTAAGTGAGAAATTTGTTAAGTGAGTTTTGCTCCATTTTACAACTTTTCCTGCTACATTTGTTAAGTGAATCACTACAGTTGATAAATTAGTAACACAACTGTTAAGTGAATGTTTTCCTCATTGACTTTGCTTGTCAGAAGGTTGCAAAAGATGATCACATGTCCCCAGAACACTGCAACTGTCATAAATGTGAGTCAGTTGTCAAGCATCCGAATGTAAATCGCATGACCATGGGGCTGCTGCAATGGTTATAAATGTGGAAAAAGGTCATAAGTCACTTTTTTCAGTTCTGTTGTAACCTTGAATGACTTATAAACTGTTATAAGTCAAGGACTATCTGTACTTATTTGATAACACTAATTAAATGCAGATTAAATGTTATTTCAATTATACTTAGTAGAGAGAATCAACTGCACTGAAATCACTTTGGCTTACTTTTAGAATGTATGTTTAGCATTGAATCTTTGAACTTTAGAATGAAAGGCCTCTCAACTCCAATATATACAGAGAGAATGAAATCATTAAATAAGCGGTATCAGTCTGGATTGCAATTGGAATGTGTTCCCAGATTCAAAGCAAAAAAAAAAAGGGGGGGGAAATGCAAGAATTAATCCTGCTTCCCCAGCCTGATGTTGTTCAGATATATTGGGGCTATAACTATCAGAATTTCAATTTCAGTTGTTAGGGATTATCCTGAGATATAATCAGATCTTAATTAGCACTTCCCAAAGGATTTTCACCCAGCCCTATCATTATATCTGTTTCTAGCCCAAAATAATGTTTTAAAGAAATTATGTAAAGGGACTTGGTACTGTATCTGACTATCTGTAGGATAACTCTCAGAAAACGGAACAGACTAATTTTCATATGTTGGGAAAAGCTGGTAAAGAAAAAATTGGTGTAAAAATGGGCCAGATCTAGATGGGGGCTGCATAGAAGGGGAAAAAAAAAACTTCCATTGCATTCCTACTGGAGACAGAGTTGACCAGCAGCTCACAACAAAAGGACTATTCCATTCTAAACCCTGCTCCTTCTCAGTCACAAGACCCAGAGTTAATTGTTTTAAAAGCATTTGGAAAGAATTCCTGAAGCCACGCTTTGCATGTTGTTCTTATTTCATTAAGGTTCCTAGTTTTTACACACTGTATGAGTTACCAGGTAATTTTTTAAAATTTCATTTGCAGAAGTTTCTGGAAAGGGGACCCACATAACAACACCTGCTCCAATTCTCCTTGGTTTTTGTTTGTTTGTTTGTTTGTTTGCTTGTTTTTGGAGAAAAAAACAGTGGAGATCAAAAAAGCAGCATCCTGCCTTTGGCTCTGTGGGGATAAGGGAAGTATCCACCACCTCCCCAGAACCTTATCACCTGTTTAGCTCAGATTACAGAACCAGGGAATAAAATGACCTGACTGCCCTTAAGGTGAAGTGCAGGAAGGCAGAGATCCAGATATTCAAGTTGTGGAGAGCCAGAACGTCATGGAGAGGCCTGGGAAGTCTTCAGCCGGGCCACTTTTCCCAAAGCAGGAGAGGTTGACTCACCACACTTCTGCCCCATTTGGGGCAACCATCAGCTACGAAGTGCTCGACCAAGAGAAGGGAAAAATTTTTACTTCCCTATTTGATTTTGATGGATTTAAACACTGGCTACAGTTTCTGCCCTGCGTTCCCCACCTAGCAAGGGCGCAGAGGCCAACAGGGGGCGCCCTTCTCCCTCCCCATCTCACCTGATATACGGGAAGAGCGGCTCCACATGGCCGCTAAGCACGGCGATCGCGTAGGAGAGGATGAAGGCAGCCGACGACCAGGAGACCAGGAACGTGGGAATGAAGGCCGCGCCTTGCGCGAAGCAGGGCATCCTGCGCCACCAGCGAACACGCCGCGGGATTAGCGGCTGCCTTTCCCCGCCACCAGGCCTGGAGGCAGAGAGGCCCCGCCAGCTCATAGGGGTTACTAAGATCCGCCAAGTGGCTGAAGTCATAAAAGCGGCTGAAGTCACAAAACTTTAACTCGGGAGCGGGGCAGGAGGAGGAGCGGGGGGGGGGGCAGGACGAAGCCGCCCCGAGGCGTCCCTTCGAGAAGAGGAAGAGAAACCGCTCCCTCCGGGGGCGCTTCCTCCCAGAGGGCGGCCCGGGCTGCGGAGGTCTCTTCCCCCGTGGGCGGCCTGCCTCCGGACCCCCGCCCAGCCACGCGCTCTTCCCTTCCCGCTCAGGCTGCTCGCACGAAGTCCTCGTGGCGGGTCAGGCAGCCGCCCCCGCCCCGTCCTGTCGTTCTGCTCCGACCTTCCTCGCTCGCCCCCCCCCCCCGCCAGAAGTTTCCCTAACTACGAGTCGGGAAAACCCGTCGGGATGAAGACGGGCTTTCCCGCCTCACCAGCGGCGGGCGGTTGCTTTCTCTCTCCTCCGCGAAAATGAAGCTGGATTTTCCCGCTGGTACAAAAAGCTCCGGGCACGGCGGTTTGACCTGTCGGCACAACAAACCCACATCCCCTCGGGGCAGACTCAAAGCGGAACTCGGAGGAGCCGCCGTTGCCTCCCAACCAACTCAGCAAAACGGTTCCCCTTCGCTCCTAGCTGAGTTGGCTCTGAGACTTCTTAACATTGTGCAATGTTGCGAAGTAAACAGAGCATGGCTTCCTCCCCTCGCCCGGCCAAGAAACGGGATGCTTTTAGCTTTCGTTTCCTTGTCTACCACCCCACGCTGCCTCCTTTGTCCGCTGCGATTTATTTTGTGAAACGAGCTAAACCATAAGTCACTCCCCGTCAATTCTGATGCTCCTAGTTGAGAAAATTTGACCAGCCTTTAACTCAACTGGATAAACGGAATCCCGTATTCAATCACCAGTGGAAGTGGCCGAGACACTGGGTAGAACATGCTGAATCACAAACAACGAATCAGGGTTAACACCAACCAAGTGTAACCTGTGGTGTAAATGCAACTGGTAGATTTTCAGGAACTTGTTTAAGTTTGTTGTGGGGATACAGCCAATTTGCCTAAGGAGTAACTTTCTCTGGAGCAGTGTTTCTTAAAGTGCTATTCAGGAACCCCCATGGTCCCTCAAGAATCTCTCAGGGATCTGCAGAATCAAAATTATTTGCCAGCTTATGTTGAAAAGTAATACAGTATTAAAATCACATCAAACAGTCACGAGAAGCAACATTAAATGCACGGATTTTAGTGTGGTAAATATACTACCCATGCAAACAAAAACTTGCAATCCTTCATCATTTTTAAATGTCTTGAAACAAAAAAGTTTAAGAAACATCAATATTCTTGAGTAACTGAACAGTGATACTTAATCTGAGGACAAAGAGGATGTTAAGTGTTTTATTTTCAGGCCACTTCTTAACAAACAACTTATAACGTGCTCTGAATATGATTAAACTATAGTTTAAGTTGCAGCCTGCATGGACAATGGTGAAAAACGCTGAGAGCTGAGATTTATCAACATCTAAAAGTACATTGATACCCCACCCCAATAATTATACTTCCATAACAGTTCTCATGACTATTTGTTTTGTTTCTTTCAATTTTACATCAATTTCCAAAGGTATTGCTCAACATCAATATATATACTGCCTCAGTCTCAAATATTTCTTTAATTTCTTTCCAAGAGTTTATATTAATATTAAAATGAGTCATCTTATGTTTTTCCATCAGCTACCTAATTATGATCTATATGGATGGGGAATTTACCAGGATGATTGCAATTAGAGAAAACCATTTGTTCTCTTTATATGTGTTACATTACCGGCTGTCACAATTACGCTTACACAAAACAAACTTTGTTGGCATCAGTTGAGTTTATATATCATCAAAATTTGCATATTATCTAGCAATAAGCCAGTTACAAGGGCTCAGTGCTCAGATCATACTAGCCAAATTTGTTGGCTAGTTTGTGGGCACAAAGCTTAATTTTTCAAAGCCTAATTTATGGCTAGCAGACTAGGGTTCCAGAAATCTGGACAATCACTAGATAACAAAGATATACCAAAACTTATCTTTGCTGACATTCATTGAAGTTGAGGAGCCCTATTTAACTATCAACTCAAGAAGAAATTTTCAGGGGAGAAAACTATAAAGGGGAAGGGTTGAGCCTCTTCTCTCTATGCATACCAATCCGTCCCCAAATGCCCTGTCCCCATAACAATTAAATTTACTATTTAAAGTTTCCATTTCTGCCAAGCTTTTTTTTTTGTCTAAAATTAATTCCTATGCTAAAGGAACAAAATATCAAGTGAAGTTGCAGTGGGGGAAAAAAATCCTTCCCTTTCACTTATGGAGAGAAAACTATCAATAGTTCCAGTTGGTTTCCCTTCAGAAACATGCATACTTGCGCAAGATTGGGATAGATTTTCCTCCAGAGGGAGGGAGGGAGAGGGAGAGGGAGAGAGAACAGTGGGAAAGGACAGAAGTATAGAGCAGTGATGGCGAATCTTTTAGAGACCGAGTGCCCAAACTGCAACCCAAAACCCACTTATGTGTCATTGGGTGCCAGGTAGGCGTGGCCCATTGGGTGGGCGTGGCTGCAGTGGAAACGGCAGACTGGGTAGGACTAAAAAGTTCAGTCAATCAATTCCAACTTTACGAGATCTTTTTTTTCCCAGTGAGAAGTTGAAATTGACTGATTGAACCTTTTTTTTTTGCACACGGCAGTGGAGGCCTAAAGCGAAAAGGTTTTATAAAACCCAGCTGAAGGCCTAGGACTGGAGCAACGGTGCGCGTGCCCACAGAGAGGTCTCTGCGTGGCAAGCGTGCCATAGGTTCGCCACCACGGGTATAGAGGGTGCAATTGGAAAACAATGAAATGGTGTTATTTCTAAATGTTCAAATAGCCTGCATATTATTTACCATTTTATGTTTTTGATCCAGGAATTGTATTTACACATGGTTAGTCACTTCATCTTGAATCTCATTTTCTCTCTGTCCACCATATCCGCCTCTCTTTGGGTCTCCACAAATAATGTTGGTGTAGAATTTGCTGTCCACATTGTTAACACCAGTTCTGCTTCTACTGTAATTCCTTGATATACTAAAATGCTCAGTCTTTAAAGGCATACTGATTGATTTTTCTCATTGATTAATGTCATTAAGCCAGCTAGTGGGAAAACAACCATAAATCAGAAGCTTCAGCACAAACAGAATGGGTTATTACACAATTGTGGAAATTTTTGTTAGTTTCTATAAACTGATTGTTCCTTTTTCTACAGCATGTTTGGGCAGCCATTGATTTAAAATAATGTAAAAGGAAGTTCCCAATCACAAACACATGTCTTAATGTAAAGGGAAGTTCCCAATCACAAACACGTTTATCAAAAATGACATCTGTAGTTCACCAACATTCCGATATAAGGAAATTGGGATAGAGATACCAAGGCAAAAACTACCTCAGAGAAGACTGCATAGACCACATAATGATAGTATGCCTAACTACATGTTACAGAAGCAGATAACTGAAACCTGCTGCCAGCAAAAAGGTCAATCACTTTAGAAGGAAAGTGTTCAAATTGACAAATTAGTGAGACTGGCAAACAAAAATTAATTTATCATTGTTTTCTATATGGTGCAGTGAGGAATAATGGGGCTGATGCTGCTACTGTGATGACATTTTCAATGTGCCTATACCATTGCGCAGATAACTTTCCTCCAAATAATATGAATTCAGATATCTATGGAATTCTGCTTGCCTCTCTTTTATCAGATTGAAAAGCTGATTATCTAGTGTGATTGCTTTCCAAGATAGGGAGTAATAGCTGAAAATAAAATAGGAATTTTAAAAAAAATTATTAATAGAACAAGTACTAGGAGAAAAGTAACAATGACAGAGACTGTTCAGTACCAAAGGGAAAGAGGTAAATGCATGCTCAGATACACCTCTGATCACTCATCTGAGCTCACTTCCATAATAAAAGGCAAGCACTGTGATTTTTACTTCATGAAATTGGGGAAACTGTCAGATTAAGGTCCAAAACATTAGGGCTATGCCATAATGTGCCTTTTTTGGACTTTCCTGTTGTTCTACAACAGTGATAGTGAACATTTTAGAGACCGAGTGTTCAAACCCCCTTGCCCCCACCCGCTTCCACGGCCCGCCACAGCAGATCGCCCAGGCAGCCCTGCAGCACCATGGTGGCCACGCCCTCTGCCCATACCCCGCAGCATCTGCGCATGATGGGGCATGAGGGTGGAGTCTTGTCCCTTCTGCCCAGCTGCCACGTCCTTGGCTGCGCTGTTCCACACAGGTCGGGCCTGGAGGTGACTCTCCTCTGGGGGTCTGCTGGTGAGGGGGCTGTGGGGGGAGGTAGGGCTGGGGCAACAGCACACGTACCTACAGAGAGGGCTCTGAATGGTGCCTCTGGCACACATGCCATAGGTTCGCCACCACTGTCCTACAAGAAGATGCAGCCTTCTTTAAAGAGTTGCTGTGCTGGTAATCCTTTATGTAGATATGGCACCAGCAGTCAGAAGGCAAATGTATTATAGGTGTGTAGAATATGGATTAATTTACTCACACCTCCCATGTAACAGGTGTATAAGAGCATGCACACTCCAGCTTTATTTTTCTCCTTTGAAGCAGAATTAGTGCACAGCCCTACAAAACACTTGTATTCTAGTAGAGAAAGCAACAACACAATGTTATTTAAATAAATGTGAAGAAATGTAGCTCAGAAGACTACACCTCTGGTCCCAGTGACCAACCCAGATTGGATCCTGCAAGTTTTCCAAAGTTGCTGATCTGGAATTTTCTGGATGGTTCAATAGCCACAATGTCATCCATGACTGCAAAAACTACTCCCCGCTGTTATTCTTTAGTCACTGGGTTTGCTTTTCATGTTTGTTCTCATTGGGTGTGAAAAAGGTGGTGGTACAAGGGACAACTGGCCACTTTGCAAGGAAAAGATATTGGAGATGAGGGGATGGGGATGGAGGCATGATGCAATTCCCATTCATTATAAAAAAAGGGCAGAAGTTTTAGAAGAAATAAGTTCCTTCCAGTAGGAATTCCACAGTTCGAGAAGAAATGCTGCAAAGTTATAGTGACAATGTTTTCTCAGGACTGGCTTCCCAAGCCCCACAACATTGTGAGAACACACAGGTATGATTCTGATTTTTCATCTGCATACAATTTGCATGTGGAGCTGCCTTTGTATTGTATATTTTTCTCTTTTTTCCTAGTGAAAAATAGATATTGTGGCTGTTCTTCAAGCATTGTTGCAACATAAACCTTGCTACACTGTAGGTTTTTATTTATTATATTACTGCACTAAGCAATAATTACAGGTCTTAGGTTGTGTGCAGATTAGTTAAAGAAATAATATTGAACAGACAATAAGACAATAACCATCAATGCAGTATAATAGCAGCAGGATCTTTGAATCAAATTTGGAAATTTTATTTCTCAGATCAATCTGATTATATAGAGAATAATGTATAAAGAATTATATTAGGTTCCCATAGGTGGGTCCCACCTGTGACTGTAAGAATCATATTGTGATTTTTTTTTTTCAGCATTATACAGAAATGCTTATTTGGCTAAGTCAGAAAACCATGATTTAAAAAAATATCTTTAGTTTGGCATGAAATCAACTACAGAATTGGAAGAGCCTTTGGAGAACAAGTCCATGGAAAACATAAGGAAAATGCAAATAAAAAGATGTGGAAAATAAGTAGCACAAGGAGAGAACAAGCATATTAATCAGTGCCTTGGGATAGATTTACCTGTATAGCAAGACAGAAAGTTACTATTCTTTCTGTGGAATGTGCCAAGTTAATTATTCCATTAATCGGAGTGAGACAGATATTCCATCTGAAAACATTATCTGTGCCATATGCAGTATTCCTTGTTACAATAAGAGCAGTGTTTGTTTAGTTTGGGCACAGTTTAGCCAACGTACTGCAAGTGCAACCAGTTTTCCTTAGTTGTGCTCTCACTTTTTTTTATAGAAGCCAAAGTCTCTTATCTGGACACTACCTTTCCTGTTTGCTATGGTTTATTTTTAAGTCCAAAGTCTTATTTTAACATAATATAGCTAACAGCCACCTAACATAATTTCTCATGGAGTGCTGTAATTATTTTAAAAAACACAACTAATTATTCATAATATGAATATGTGATAATATAATATGAACTAGAACCTCAGAAGTATAGTCTTATACATTTTACATCTGAAATAACCAATTAATTTCATAAGTTTTACTCTCAGGAATCTCAGTCCAAAAAGGCGAACAACCCGTTGCTTGGTTCAGTTCATAATTCATTTATATCTTGCGTAAAATCATAAAATGGTTTCTTTGGCTTGGATTTAACATATTGCATGCCATTTGTCACTGTATGTCATTATATGTAATAGGTTAGCAAATCTGGTAAATATTGCCAATTGTGATTTTTTTATATATAAAACATGGCTTAAAGTTTTGTTTGAATCCAGTCATTATAAACTGAAGTGGATATGTTCTTGTTCTCTTTGTGACTTGACTCCTGTAAGTTAGAATCAGAAACTTTATAATCCATCATGGATTGCTTCATTTTAAATGAAAGTGAACAGTTTGGATAAAATTGATCCATTTTATTCCTACCTAAATCCTGTTTTATTCTAAGTTAAGTTCTTGTTTAATTAGAGCTCGACTCTTGGTGATCTCTTGGACATGACCCTGTTGGTTTCTTGGCTATAATATGAAAGTAGACTGCTGTTGCTTTTTTATAAAAAGTTTTTTCAACTTCCCAATCTGGTCTTCTTGATAATCTCCCATCCAATAATTAACTAGATCTAGTCCTGTTTCTTTGTTTAATCCATCTGTCTGTCTGTCTGGGGGCTGTGTACAACAAAGTTATCAAACATGTTAAAACAACCCCAATTATTATTAAAAAGTTTTTAAAAATCATACATTTCAATTAGCAAGGGAGCCACCTCTAGATCTCGCCAGTCCCCTGAAGCTCTCAGCTGATTTCTGGAAAGCAAGTAGGGATGGAACTGACCTCACTTCAGGAGGCGGAGGGAATGTACCATAAGGCAGGATAAAACATTCATACAAATTTACATGGGACTCTGGGCGGCATACATAGTGTTAAAAAAAAAAAGACTAAAAATCATAACCTTCCACCATTTAAACCAATTAAAAGTTACAGTTAAAAAGTACAGTAACAAAAGGATGGGAGAGTCTTAAGATATATTAATGTATGTCTAACCAGGGGTAGTCAACCTTGGCTCTTTTATGACTCGTGGACTTCAATTCTGGGAGTTGAAGTCCACGAGTCATAAAAGAGCCAAGGTTGACTACCCCTGGTCTAAGCTATACACAGTGTAACCATTTAATGAGCTCTATGTTTCCTTGGGATCCCTAAGCTGAATGGCACATCGAAGTGTTGAGGGTCTTCCAGAAGGCCAGCAGAGGCCAATCTCATTTCAGGAGAATGATGTTCCAGAGAGCCAGTGGCATGGCAGAAAAAGGCTACCTTTCTGGATTCTGCCAAACAAACCTCTTTCTGCTGGACCTAATGGGATGGCTAGGTGTAACTGGAGAGAAGAGGTACTCAAATAACATGAGCTCATGTCGCTTGGGGCTTTAAAGATCAGTGTGCCATAGGTAATCCTCGACTTATGACCACAACTGAGCCCAAAATTTCTGTTGCTAAACAAGACATTTCTTAAGTGAATTTGGCCCCATTTTACAACTTTTCTTGCCACAGTTGTTAAGCAAATTACTGCAGCTGTTAAATTAGTAACACCGTTGTTAAGTGAAACTGGTTTCCCCATTGACTTTGCTTGTCAGCAGGTTGCAAAATGTGGATCACATGACGCCAGGAAACTGCATGAGTCAGTTGCCAAGCATCTCAATTTTGATCACATGACCATGGGGATGCTGCACTGGTCGTGTGAAAAATGGTCAGAAGTCACTTTTTTCAGTGCTGTTGTAACTTCGAACGGTCACTATACAAACTATTGTAAGTAGAGGACTACCAGTATTTATCTTATTTTGAAATCTCAAAGTATTTTAGTCATTTTCTAAGAGTAGATATCAAAATATACTTCCATTGCATGAAGTATGCAGTGTTGCATCTTCGAATCAATTCTTACCTAGTTTTATCATTTATAATTTTGCAGTGTGATATAATACATGACATTTCAGCATGGGAGGCACCCAAAGTTTTTGTCATGTGAAACACCAATTTATGCAGTCAGCAAGTGATTTTGCTGACTGCATAAATTTCTGCACTGGATGGTTAAGGCTGCTGGAGTTTTTATGTTTATAATAACACAGATATGCAAAACTCAGGTACACCTGCATCTAAAAAATTAGCATATCTGCCTGGGAGGCTTTAAAGTACTGTGAAGTTAGAGCTTCAGGTATGACAAGACCTGCCCAGTTTAGTATTGAGGATACCATGCACAGAATGGGTGTTCTATCTTTACAGAATCTGAGTTCATAGTTCTGACTAGCTGTGTTTACACACAATATAACTAGTCAGAAACTAACCAAGAAGAGAACTGGAGAAGTTCCTTCATAATGTTTTTCCTGGGGATAAATTGGAAGCACTGAAAAGAGGGCTGTACAATGAAAGACGGAATACTCACATGTACATCTGCGTCACCTTGTAAATAAATAAATGCAAGACAATCATGCTCATTTTAACAAAAAAACCCTCAATTAATATTAATTTCACATTGTAATTTTAATTTCTATACTTAATTTCCCACAAAATGCATTTCAGCTGTTTCTTCATTTCTACTCTATAGTTTCAGCTGCCTCCATTCCTTGTTCTTCTTACCACTAGTTCATATTTAGAAAACACGCGCATTAGCATTTTCTAATTGCTGTCATAGCCATTTTTCTATCCCATGTTTTCCGCATGTTACAAAATTGTAAAAACTCTAGTAGCTGTCAAGGGGTGCATAAGGAAAACTCCATTGACCAGATCTAATCAAAAGATCAAATCATAGGTCTCCCCCCCCACACTCTCAGTTGATTTCAGAACTGGAAAGGAACCTCCGTTATTATGAGCTGATATCTGATGAAGCTTCTTGGATAAAAAGCGAAATGTTTTCTTCTTCCTCCTCGAAGAAAAAAACAGTCCAGTTGCCTTTTGAAAAAGCACCTTTGAGACAACTATGACCTGGATGACTGAGAATCTCCACAGACATCATTTTCAAGCAACGATTAGTGGGTTTGGCCATTTCTCCTCCATGAAGAGCCTGCTATTTTACTATACAGAAATTATTTTAATCCCAAACAATACCATAACTTGGGTTATGATACTGTGTTTTTCCAAAAGTAAGACCTACTCCAAAAATAATCCCTAGCTTGATTTTTGGGGGTGGGCCTAATATAAGCCCTGCCTCAAAAATAAGCCCTAGTTTTGGAGCAAGGCGCATGTCTAAAAATCAAGATAGGGTAGGGGTGGGGGTGGAGCTGCCCCACGCGCCCCGACCTTACTGTTGCGGCCAGGCCTCCCATGAATTGACATCTGCCTCGCCGGCCCACTTCTTCTGTAGCGCCCCCCCCCCCCCGGCCTGCATTTTGCCATCAGAGGCCTTCTGGAAAGGCCTCTGCAGCCAAGAACCGAGCTATGGAATAGGCTGGGAGGTGTCACGTGAGTCAATCCGAGCTCCATTTTCAGCTGCAGAGGCATTTTCTTCAGCCACAGAAGAAGTGGGCCAGCTGGGTGGGGCTGTTGGTGCCGCTGCCGCGAAGTGAGACCATGGAAAAAACACCTCCCGAAAATAAGACCTGGTGCCTCTTCTGGAGGCAAAAATAAAAAATAAAAATAAGAGCAGGTCTTATTTTGGGGGAAATGCAGTAACTTGTATTCTTGTTTTGTTGAGTTCTACCCTGACCTTACTTTCAATCTTTTATAGAATACTGCTGGGTTAGAAGCTCATAAGACAGAAGGATTTGGGTACCCTCTAGTGGCTAGAAGTTTGATAACAGAAATTGTAGAGTGAGAACTTGAAAAGTCTCGTTTCTGCACTTTTGGCAGTACGCATCTTTTTAAAATCTGATGGCAGTACTATATTCTATTCTTTAACCAACTTCTAACTAGGAGCACAGAAAGGTGGTGATGATGATGCTTTCTGTCTGTATCTTTTATCTATATGGACTGTGGTGGAATGTATTCTGGATTTCCAAGAGGGAGAGACTGCATTCCAGAGGGGAAAGGAGACAGTGGAGCTTGGAAAGTTTGGTCCACAAGAAGAGGGTTAAAATGGCTCCTCTGTAGTTATTCCCAGTATATATCTATAGTTATGCTTATAGTTGCTTTAATCTGGCAAGATTCTGTCTATAGATGAAGAATAATATAGCAAACTAGTTGTATGTAACTCCATGTGTGTCAGGGGGAAACAACCAGATCCACACATGAAAGGTTTAAAATTTATTGCTTAAGTCTATGCACAGGAACCTTCTCAGACTAATGGTTTGCACCTGGGTAAAACTAGATAAGGTTCAATGCCAATCAAAGGGTGTTGGACTTTGACCTCTTGTGTCTATATATAGACTCTAAATTAATTCCTTGCTTGACTCTTCCCCCTAACTCTGCCAGTCTCTTCCATAATGTGTCTTTCCTGGTTTTTAGGGCATGATGTGGACAAAGTCATCAGTATGCCAATGACTTTCTGCCCTATTTCTTACTCTAGAACCAACTGAAGGAGGCACTGACTCATTTAAATACATAATCAGCTGGCTGACAACTAATAAGTGAAGTTGAATGATGAAAGACAGGCACTGGGACACAAAGGATCCAGCCTTTGCTTATCAAAAGCAAGAACAACGCCCAATCTTAAGGCATTCCAGAGAATGGCCAAGTCTGGGCTTTTCTGGAAGGCCTTTGGAGATTGAGCAGCCGGAGTTAACATCTGTGCCAGATATTCTTTATCATTGTCAAAGGCTGTGCTCTTTTTGTGGTATTGTTAGTCCGTATTTTGATTTATAGGTAATCAATTTATAACCACAAATGAGACCAAAATTTCCATTGCTAAGCAAGATGCTAAATGAATTTTGCCCCATTTTATAACCATTCTTGCCACTGTTGTTAAGTGAATCATTGTAGTTGATTTATTTATTTAGCGTATGGATTAAAATATCAGGGAAATCTATAAATGCTAGACAAAATGCAGTCCTGACAGCCTAAATTGCTAGTTCATTCTGTTCAGTACTTGTGTGCCTATCCCTGGTGCATTGCAGGAGGCAAACTAATTCACACCAGCTGACTAGTGGGTATTTTCCTCTTTGCCATCATGTATGGTAGCAATCCACAGTCCTCAAGATACTGTACAACTGGCCACTTAACAAATGTTTGAAGTTACACACACCCCCCCAAAGCTACATACGAACCTGTTTCAAAGTTACAATGCCTGCAATGTCCCCACAGTCATTCACTCTTACAAGTGACCACTCTTACATCCTGTCCTGCTGGGTCCCCAGCACACACCCAACTGTGTTTTGACATTCCTCTCCACCCCCAGTCACCATTTGCTCACTCACCTTTCAAAGATATTCAGAGCTCAGGAAGTCGGAATAGGGAAGGCCCAATTGAAGAGAAGAAATCTTGCTGGTTTGGCTTTCCTCCCTATGCTTTCCTCCCCCAGGGCCAGCAGTGCTAGCATAAAGCAGCGTAAAGCATTGTGAGAAAAGTAAAACCGGCAGGATTTATTCTCAGTTCTCCTAGCCTAGTATCATGAACTCTAGCATTACACTAGTGCTGTCGGCCCTGGGGGAGGGCAGGATTTCTTCTCCTAACCCGTGACTCCAGCGCCTCATGTGGCTCTTTCAGCCTTCTCCTGCGGCTCCCAGCCTCCTCCGCCATTTGCAGAGAGACAGAGACAGAGAGAGGCACTTGCGCCTCTCTCTCTCTCTCTCTCTCTCTCTCTCTCTCTCTCTCTGTGTGTGTGTGTGTGTGTGTGTAAAAAAGAGCGTGGCCTCACGCTGTTCTCCAACCTGACAAGCTTATTGGGCAGGGCTCCTCCTTTGCGGTGTCTCTGCAGGAAGTAGGAAAGCTCTCTCTCTCTCTCTCTCTCTCTCTCTCTCTCTCTCTCTCTCTCTCTCTCTCTCTCTCTCTCTCAACACACACACACACACTCACTCACACTGAGTGGGGGAAGAGGACTGGCAGACCAAGGGCAGGAGAGAGCCAGCCCAATAAGAATGTGTGTCAGCTTGTCCGAGAACAGCGTGAAGCCAGCTTACCAGGTACCCATAGGCACAAATATTTCAAATAAAAATGGAATTACAATCTCAGCAGTAAAAAAACAAAAGAGTCAGTTTGTTATAGTGGTTAAGGCATCAGGCTAGCAATGGGAGACTGAGTTTTAATCCTGCCTTTGTCACAAAACCAATTGGGTGATCTTGGGCCAGTCACTCTCTTTCAACCCTAGAAAGGAGGCAATGGCATAGCCATTTCTGAAAAGTCTTGTCAAGAAAACTGCAAGGCCCGGTCCAGAATCACCAGTAGTCAAAAACCGATTCAAAGGCACCTACACCCTGAAAAAAAAACACATTTCAAATAATACTAATATTTGTGTCTGTTTCATTCTGAATTTTTGGGAAACCGTGCCCTGATTTCATTCTGTCTTCTGCATAAAGCAGGGGTGTCAAACTGCCGGCCCGTAGGCCGGACGCACATCCGGAAGCTACGCCCACCCCATTGCTGGCAATAGCAAAACTGTCTCGATATGTTGCACGATGTCACGTGATGTTGCGAGTTTGACATGTCTGGCATAAAGAAAAGCATATTTGCACACATAACTGCAGGAAAAAAAGCTGAAATAATGTAGCCAGAGCTAGAGTCCCATTCTTCTCAGAAATAGTTAAAAGGAAATCAGATAGAATTTAATATTGGGTTTGTTGAAAGAAAAATCTTCATCAGGGTCCAGGCCAAGCTGAGAATAAACAAAATGGAGACTGCTTTAGAAATAAGGTTCTTGTTTATTGAAGAGCAGAACCACAACAGCATGTGGCTCTGGGACAGCTGACCATATGGAGCTGGGAGTGGTGGGTTTTTATACCTTCTTGGGCTTTTGAGGTTGTTTCCTGTTCCGGTTTGAGGCTTTGTATTTCCTGTGTCATGTACTTTCACCTGAGTCTGAGTGTGCCCTTTTAGTATTGGTGGGTTAATCCTATTACGTCCCCAAAGGTCATGTCTTTTAGAGTTTGGGTGGGGTATGTAGACTTTAGAGGTTTTTGTCTTCCTAATCTCATAGCTTCTAGCTTCCTGGCCCCAACCTTCCTGAATGGATTATTGAATTTGCATTTTTAATGCGGCACTCAGAGCCTCTCTGTGGGCATGCACACCGTTGCCCCAGTCCTAGGCCTTCAGCTGGATTTTATAAAACCTTTTCGCTTTAGGCCTCCGCTGCCATGTACAAAAAAAAAAGGTTCAATCAGTCAATTTCAACTTCTCGCGGGGAAAAAAAAAGATCTTGCAAAGTTGGAATTGATTGATTGAACTTTTTAGTCCCACCCAGTCTGCTGTTACCACCATAGCCACACCTACCCAATGGGCCACACCCACCCAGCACTCGACGATGCATAAGTGGGTTTTGGGTTGCAGTTTGGGCACTCGATCTCTAAAAGGTTCGCCATCACTGGCCTAAGGGCCGGGGCTAGTTTCTGGGACTGGTTTCTGTCTTTTTAAAGATCTTCTCCATTATTCCTTTGGGGAAATATTTTTAATATTCCCCAAAATATTTCTTTCTCTGGATTCTTCCCACAGGTTCCTTCACCAAGCAAGATACTGAACAAAATGCAGGTAGTCCTCGACTTACAACAGTTCACTTAGCGACTGTTCAAAGTTAATACCGCACCAAAAAAAAGAGACTTATGACCCTTTTTCACACTTATGACTATTGCAGCATCCCCATGGTCACGTGATCAAAATTCAGATGGTTGGCAGCTGGCTCATATTTATGACGGTCGCAGCGTCCCAGAGTCACGTGATCCCCCCTTTTGCAACCTTCTGACAAGGAAAGTCAAAGGGAAAACCAGATTTACTTAAACAACTGGGTAGGGTTGCCAGGTGTCCACTATTTGAGTGGACAGTCCACTTTTTTCACATTATGTTCACTATTTTTTTTCACAAAATAGTGGACATTTTTTTATTCAAAAGCTTTATGATGAAATGGTACGTAATCTAAAGCTGTACAGTCTACTTTTTTTACTACTTAACGGGGGGGGGGGGCGAACAGGTGATAAAAAACCTTCGTCTGGACCGTTGGGATGTTGACCCAATGATTAAATTCTTGACGTTGCTAGGGGAATTGTTGACACCGTTCTTTCCAGTATTTTGCCCCGTTTTAAGTGACTTGGTTGCAGAGCCGTTGTCTTTAAACCCCGACTTAACACCGGCATTGAGCTCCTGATGGACGAGCCTCGGGAAACCTCATCGCGGCGGCTCTTTCGCTCCCTCCCAATCACGAGGCAGCCGAGACGCCTGACAAACACATGACCGGATCGCGGCGCGTTGCAAAACCGAGCCCCGCCCCCGCCGAGGAAAGCCTTTCCCCGCCCACAGGAGGCGGGGCCATCTGCCGGAAGCAGCCAGCGCGCCGGAGCCTCCGCGATGTGCCGGGGACGGGAATTCGGCGGCGACTGCCACTGCTAGGATTGCCGGCTGCCGACTGCGAGGAGGGCGGCACGGGTGGCGCTGGCTGCAGGGTGATGGTGCCCGGCGGGCCATGCTGCTGAAGCTCCTGCAGAGACAGACCTACACCTGTCTGTCCCACCGATATGGGCCCTGCCTTTGCCTTGGAGGCATCGTCCTCCTGATCGTCTCCGCCCTGCAGTTCGGCGAGGTAAGGCGCGGTGCCCGGTTGCCAGCAGCCTCCGTCCGAGCGCTGAGCTCCCGTTGCCCGCGACCCTGCCTTCCCCCGGCTTCTCTCTCTCTCTCGCCTCTTCCTGGAGCAGTGTTTCTCAACCTTGACAATTTTAAGGCATGTGGACTTCAACTCCCAGAATTCCACAGCCAGCATTGCTGGCTGTGGAATTCTGGGAGTTGAAGTCCACATGCCTTAAAATTGTCAAGGTTGAGAAACACTGTCCTGGAGGCTTTTCTCATTCTTTGCGCCGGCCTTCTGTCTCCAAGCGATGTTCCTTCTCCAGGCCTCCCCTTTCAGACAAGCGCTTTTGCTCCCCCGTGCATTTCAGCCTGGCCTCTGGGCCCTTCTTGGCGGAAGCGTTTTCCCTTCAACGGGCGTATCAACCAAGGCCAAAAAAAAAAAACCCCTCCTCTTCACCAGTTGGATTTTTCTTCGGCGGTCGCTCTGAGAAACGCAAAGCTCCTGCTGCGAACTTTATGTTCTCTCCCGTGCTCGGGTCCTTTTCTTTTCCGGTTTCTCTGCAACGTAAAAAAAATAATTGATCATTGCCTTCACTTGCTTGCAATGATTCCCTGCTGCTTTGTTCTGTGCCTTTTCCCGTGGGAGCAGCCAGCCAGCCACCCGTGGCTGTGTCAATACATGAAAGGCCGTGGAGGCCGCCGCTTTAGGCAACTCTTGTTTTCCCGGCTTCCGCTCCTAAGCCTACAGCAGTTTTGATCGGGGTAGATCTGGGCTGCAAAAATCCGGGCGGCCATTAGGTGACAAAAAATGAGAATGCAGGGTTTGTTTTTTTTAATTTATCTGTTGCCATAGCTAAAGATCATCCACATGTTTGCCTCCCAGATGTGATATGTAGTAGGCACCGTAACAGAATAGTGGCGTAGAGGTGAGGAAACCGCGAAGAAAAGGCTATGAGGAGTGAGACTTCTACCGCTGTGACTCCCGGTTTGTCAAATTCCAATTTGCCCTGGAAAGGGCATTTTCAGGGATCCCAGCCTGGAGGCTGCTGTTCTTGCAGTCTTCTTGTGACGGAACCAGGGTAGAGAGAATAAGCATGCCATGCCTTATTCATTTTAATTAAATTTATATGCTGCCCACCTTAGCTGCAAAATTCCAGGCAGCTAATAGATGGCACCCAAAAATCTCAAAAATCTCCTAATCCTTTTATTTAAGGCAGGGGTCTTCAAACTTGGCCCTTTTATGGCTTGTGGACTTCAACTCCCAGAATTCGTCAGCCATCTGTCATAAAAGGGCCAAGTTTGGAGACCCCCGATTTAAGGGATGCCTGGACTTTTGCAGCCTAAAAAGAGGTAGGCTTAAAAACTTAAAGGTGGGGATCAGGTGAGAAATTTCTGAGAAGAGGATACACTTACAGGAAATCAAACAGCAGAAGAGAGAACCCACGAATGATAAAATATGGTCATTAGCATCATTCAATAACAGAAGACAGATAAATATAAAACAAGATGGAAATTAGCTGTTCAGAAATTATGGAATGTCATAATTAAGAAGGCCATGTCCCATTTTTCTGATGGAGGAGGTGAGCTAAAAAAGATCAGCTGATGAAATTCTTAAAGCAGATTCATGTGAATTGTTTCCCTTAAATTCATGTAGGCAAATGGGTGAAAAGTTGAAGGATTTCTGCAAGGGGCAGGCAAACTGTGGGTAAATGCTCCTCCCCATGAACATGGAAACTGATAGTCAGCTACTTATTTTCAAATGACATTGTGATTTATAGATAAGCTTCAGGTCATGTAGACTGCCATACTGGATGCCTAACAGCTTTCATCTGCTGATCACAGAGTAAGTGAACTTCCCTAATGCAGGGGTCCCCAACCCCCAGTCCTTGGACCAGTACTGGGCCGCGGCATGCCAGCAACCGGGCCGCACAAACAAGCAAGGCCCCATCCACGAGATACAGGCAGCACACAAAACCATACACCCTCCAGTTCACAGAAAAACCTCTCTCCACAAAACCGGTCCCTGGTGCCTAAAAGGCTGGGTCTCTGCCCTAATGCTTTGTATTAGCTTTTATTTTGTGGACTCGTATGGGGTCTTGTTATGGAATTCACAGGTTGTTTCAGAATCCATTAATAAATGTCTGCAGGGATGATAAATCAGGACAAATGACAACCTTGATACTGCAAGGCAAACCATATGACTTATGTACAAATGTCTTATGTCAGAACATAAGTACAAAAGGCCAAGGTTTATGTTATGATATGCTTTTTGTTATTGTGATTTGAAGTGGACAACAATTCTCTGAATCCTAGTTGTCAAGAAGGACTTCATAAGATTGAAGACTGGGGTAATTCTATGCTGAAATTATTTGTGGGATGAAGTTAAGTGGCAAACTGGTAGAATGTAAAAATAAAAAGACATAACATTTTTCTGTATTGGAGTCTTACAAGTCATTTTTACACATATATGGCTGGGAAAAGAAAGAATTATACCCATGATTCAAATTAGAGCAGGTATGTCGTGTTTAAAAGGATCTTTAATAATAATAATGTTTGATATATTTGACTATATTTGTGGAGAACCTTCCACTCTTCAGGAACAACTTAAGTAGTTTATTCCACTTTATAAAATATCCTAAAAATGTAAGAAAGGGCAGACTTAAACCTTGTTCTCTGCATTTCCATTTACAAGTTATATTAGTTTTAAAATCTATTTCAGTTCAATTATTTTAGAATATAATCTCAACCATTCTTCCATAGGTTGCATTGGAGTGGAGCCGGGACCAGTATCATGTCCTGTTTGACTCTTACAGGGATAATGTGGCTGGGAAATCATTTCAGAACAGGTGAGCCTCAGATCTGGAAAGGCATTGCTTCCCCCATTGTGTAAGAAAAGCAAATGCTAGTGTTTGCATGAGAGGCAGGCTGGTCTAGTGGTTAAGGCACCAGCCGAGACCATGGGTTCTCCTTCTGCCTTGGGTGGGTTATCTTGGGCCAGTCATTCTATCTCAGCCCTTGGAAGAAAGTAGACGCAAAACATTTCTGAAAAACTTGCCACGAAAATGCAGAGTCTTGTTCAGACAGTCACTGAGAGTCAACACAGACTCAAAGGCACACACAGAAAAAGGAGAAATTGCAACAACACTATTTCTTCTGCATTGTTTTTCTCTTTCCCCCTTCCCCAAATTCACTGTACAAATTGAAGAAAAGAAGAGAGAAAAATATAATAAAACACCAAAAAGAAATATATAAGGGATGTTTTTAAAAACCAAATGTTGTTATATCCAATACAAATGTTGTATACAAATGTTTGGTTATTTATTTTTATTTGAAATAGTTTTAGTTGTTAAAAATGATAATATCGAAGAAACAATGTTGCTGCAATTTCTCCAGATTCTTGGAAGTGGAGATAAATGTTTTCATTTTTTTTAAAGCAATATGATACTTTGTAAATGTTTAGAATTGATGTACATATGAATGTACATACTACATAATATCTGTTATAGAAACAATCTTTCAGTGTGGAATCTTAGATAAGTTTAATCTTGGTCCCATGATTTGGCTCAAAACCCAGCCAACAATTGTCAAAGTTGCCCACATTTTTCCTATGTCACTTAGTTGTTATATTCTTATCTTGGTTGACTAAGCCACAGTCAGCTAACCCAATTTTCAATGTTTAAATAATTAAACCTAGGAGTTTGGTTTTTATATACTAGGCTAAAATGTGGCTGATTTATTTGTAGCTTAATGTGTTTTACAAAGAATTAAAAGTTCCTGGCATTTTCAGAGATTTGGAAATAGGCAATAGCTTTTTCAAAAACATGCTACCCTGAGAATAGCTCTGATCTGGTGTATTGATAGCCACTAAATGTAGAACAAAATACAGTTCTGCTTTGCAGATGCCCTAAATCAGAAGGCAGCAAAATGGCAATTTGGATCCTTGTCTTAGGCAGGAACAAGTTCTGGATTAGTCTTATTCCATTCATCTGGATTGACCTTTGAACCTTCCTAGATAGCAAAGTTTCTAAAAGGCTCCTACGTGCCTGAGTAGTTATTGTTCTGTTGGATTTTATTTCACTTTTTGTTAGTTTTGATTTCAAGCTTTCTTTCTCTATTTTTAATATTTTTTTGTCTTTTGAAATGCAAATTAATTCACATGGCATATACAATCCTTTTGCTAGGCCAAAGGTCACAAAATGTGCAAGCCTTAGGATCTCTGTATCTCTTAACCAAGCAACAGGCAACCTATGGAAAGTAGAAAAAGACCAGAATCTAGATCAGTGGTGGCGAACCTATGGCACAGATGCCAGAGGCGGCACTCAGAGCCCTCTCTGTGGGCACGCGTGCCGTCGCCCCAGTCCTAGACTTTCAGCTGGGTTTTATAAAACCTTTTTGCTTTAGGCCTCCGCCGCCGTGTACAAAAAAAAAGGTTCAATCAATCAGTCAATTTCAACTTCTCGCGAAAAAAAAAAATCTTGCAAAGTTGGAATTGATTGATTGAACTTTTTAGTCCCACCCAGTCTGCTGTTACCACCGCAGCCACGCCCAGCCAGTGGGCCACACCCACCCAATGGGCCACACCCAATGGGCCACACCCACCCGGCACTCGACGATGCATAAGTGGGTTTTGGGTTGCAGTTTGGGCATTCGGTCTCTAAAAGGTTCGCCATCACTGATCTAGATGTTAAAATCTATGAAGTCTCTATGAATTGTAAAATTGAAAATGGGAGGAAATTACAGACATTTTTATATTAGGTTCTGCCTGATTTGAAAAGGGGGTACACCAAGAATAATAAAGAAAAAAAATGTTTCACACTTCTGAAAATAGCAAACCCAATCATTATGTGAACCCATATTTATCCTTAGGAGAAACATATAGGCTTTTTGTCAATATAGCCAAGGACAGATTAATGAGACCATTCTTACACTGACAAAGCTAGAGATGGTATCTATAACTATAAATGGTATCACTGGTAAAAAGTGAAAAAGAAAAAAAAGTAGGTATTAAATTGGATAGTTATGTCATTTTTTAAATTCTCCAAATAACTGAACACCAGGCTTCACAAAGTCTCTGTCAGATATCTAAGAACTGTCCCAAATTAGCTGCAGTTTGTGATAGCAAGGAACAGCAGTTATCTCCAAGAACTGTAAATAAATTAAGAGAGTTCTTAATAGGCACATAAAATTGAATATCTATGGTGGCAATTAAAAATAACAGTGCTATTACTACTTTAAAATCTGTATATACCTCATCTAGATATCACAGATTAAAAAACATTCTTTGTGCCTTCTGTATAATCCATGTAGAACTATATATGAATATTCAGTTGTTTGTACTGCTACTCATGCTCTTTAATATCCAACATGGATTTTATATGTAAAATTTTGGAAGAAAGGACAACAGAAAAATACTGTAATGTTTCAATGTATTTATTTAATGTGTGTAATTCATGGTAGAGTCAGTTCTGATTCACATAGATGAGTCACATGCTGTTGCTTCTGATTTGAATTCACATTCTAAATAAACAGAAATAGATTTTTTTCCTATGAGTCATCACCCATTTATAATTTTGAATAATCATAGGAAGGATGGAGATACTTGCTCAGTGTTGTCTGCAAAATCTCTTGCAACCTTAATTCCACTTTACCAAAAATACTTTATTTCATTACTGTAATGTTATGACTTCAAATGCTGGAATTCCACTTGAGATAATTGACCTAGGTATGATCTTGAAGTGATGGTCCCATTTTTTAAAAATTTGCAAAGAAGCAATCTGCGGCATGCCGTGGATGGCCCTGAGGGTGGGTGGGGTGAGGGCGGAGCAGGGCGGGAGCAGGTGGGCGGAGTGGGGGTGGGCCGGTTTTTGGATACTCAGTCTCTAAAAGGTTCGCCATCACTGACTTATAGGGATCCCAGTGAACTTATTTGGCTGGGGAAGGCTCATCTAGAATTTCAGTCTTTTTAAACATGCTAAGCCTTAGGATTGTGCTTTCCCTCTGTTCTGCTTATACTCCATTGTCAAGACATTTGAGACTGGTGGGGTGTGTGTGTTACCCTGTACACCTATATAGAGCACATCTTTGCTCCTGACCTATGTTCTTTTTCACACCAGTTTTGAACTCTCAGGAGCAAATACACGGTAGTTGCCTCCTGGTCCTCCCGAATAAAGGAGAATAGATCTGTGCCCATACAGGTACTCCTCAACTTACAACAGTTCATTTAGTGACCATTCAAAGTTATAACGGCACTGAAAAAAGAGACTTATGACCATTTTTCACACAACCTTGGTAGCAGCCCCATGATCATGTGATCAAAATTCAGATGCTTGGCAACTGGTTCATACTTATGACCGCTGCTGTGTCCCAAAATTAGCTTTTGTGACTTTCTGACAAGCAAAGTCAATGGGGAAAGCCAGATTCACTTAACAACTGTGTTACCGGTACTAACGTATCAAGCGCAGTGATTCACTTAACAACTGTGGCAAGAAAAGTTGTAAAATAGGGCAAAACTCACTTAATAAGTGTCTCAACAGAAATTTTGGGCTGAATTGTGAGTCGTACGTCGAGGACTACCTGTATTTAAAACTACCAGCAGAATAATAATAATAAAAAGGATTTATAATGCATCATGCCTAGCATTTGGTCATAAGTACCTACCAGTTTCTGTGTAACCCAGATAAAAAATAAGTAGTAGCTAATGGTTTTGGAGCTTTAGAATAGATTGGCTATTTCAAGGATTAGACAAACATATTAATAAGTGTCTTAATTTTCCTTAAATGGAATTAAATTCTGCAGAGATGCTGAGTTTAATGTGATTGCTTGTAATTCAGGATTTCACCAGTTACTCTAGTTAGGCAAATCCACATTTCAGCTTATTCACCTTTGCTGATAGTTGTTATAATGGCTAGGCAATACTCATCCTTCCTAATTAAAAGTACAACTACAAGTATCTAAGAATATAAAGATATTGGGTAGCAGTTTATTAAGAATATTTTTTAAACTATATTTTTGTCTGGTCAAGGAACTGTATCGGATTTAGGAAAAGGCTATAATCTTAATTCCCAATCAAGAAGCTCTGTGGGTAACTTATATTCACAACTGGTCATCAAAAGGATAAAATGGGGAAATGAATCAGTGAAACTTTATATTGCATCACAAGTTGTTGTTGAGTGTTGGGAGATAATACTGACTTTCATCTTTATTCTTTCTTATCCCATTCTGGCCTCCTTTGGGGTCAGTATACAGTTAATTAAAACAGTGAGTATCTGGTTGTTGGCAAAGTAGTGGAAACATTGAGATCAAGTTGTCTCTTTAGCTTTTTAAATATTAACTATTTTTTTAAATAAAAAAGGCTGTTGATGCATTGTTTTCTTTCACAGAAGTATTTCTGGAATGATTCTCATTATAGAAGAAAATCACACAGATCATTTATTAAAAGCAGGATGGATTATTAAATGTTTGATGCCTGCCAGCTCGTGAACTTGATGGAGTAATGGAAAGTTTCATTACAATAAACCTTATGGTGTTCAGTGACAGGAACTGGAAGGTTTAACCAAACAATGTTAATGTATCAAATGTATTAAATCCCTTATCATTTGCAACTTGTCTATTCCAGTATTTGAAGAAAAATGTAATGTGTAGCACTATATTAAATTAAATCCTGATAGACTAAATAGGATTTTTTAAAATGTGTTTTTCAATTATTTCTAAGGCTTTGCTTACCTATGCCTATCGATGTAGTGTATACCTGGGTGAATGGTACTGATGTTGAATTGATGAGGGAACTGCAACAGGTGAGGAAACAGATGGAAGAAGAACAGAAAGCAATACGGTATGGATTTTGTTCTTTGTGAAAGTGTAAAACAAATGTTATTTCTTAATGAGGCACTTTTGTTCAGAATATATTAGTGATATTAACAGAAAAAGACCATCTGATGGAGATTTTGTTGATTTTCAAAAAAGAGCAGAACTTTTAATGTATATATAGTGCATACATTAATATTGTATCTGTGTGATATATTTGAGGTGTGTAATTGTTTTATGTTTACTTGTTCTTTAGGGAATTTCTTGGAAAGAATGTCACTGAGCCAACAAAGAAAAGGTAAAAAAAAAAAAACAACCCAAGTATTTTGGAGCTATGTTTTCTGTATTTCAAATTGGAGCTTAACTATGAGAAATTTTAAGTGAGCAAAATAAATAATATTTAACCTTAATAAAAATTAAGTCAAGAGAATATTGTAGGAAAATGTGTAAATTTTCTCTAATGTCCAATAATAAATATTTTATGTATTAACCACATGGACAATCTGTGTTAGACACTGATTATTATAATCCAAGTCTTATAAAGCATATATCATTCTCCTGGTGACTATATACTGTATAAGTCACCTTGTGGCAGTGGTTTCCAACCTTTCTGGAGGGTAGAGGGGATTGTTCTGTGTTAGTGGCAGGCATGGAGACCGCCTGCCACTCACACAAGTGGAGCTCTGCGCGCATGCTTG
>NW_015386987.1:402607-419052 GCF_001527695.2 Protobothrops mucrosquamatus
TATTTGGGAAGGAAGGGCTCTCTGTGTTTATCTTGCCGATAGAGAACTCTAATAAATAGCTTAAATGAACTGTCATCTCCTTTCTCCCATGCTTTAAAAAGTGCCCCTGTGTGTAATCTTAGTTTTAACTTTTAAAACACTGCAATCTATGAAATGATGACCTGGGATTTGAATTCCTTTTTCTTTTAGCCGAAGATGCCCATTCTCTGATGCTGAAGGAGAGTATCAAGCAAACGGCATGGAGGGGATATTTGGTATGTTCCCAAACATTTGCTGGAAAGTTAATATATATGCTTGTAATAAATTGTGACTTGCAGCCTAAGATTTTGTTTAAAAAAACCAAGCCACTGATTTTAAATATTTGTTATAATGTTTCTTGATAATTGTAAGTGAAAAGTTTAAATAATCTCTATATAATATTTAACATACTTGAACATCCCCCCTCTCCCCCCAAATACGGTAGAGTTCACCTCTGGGAAGAAAATAGAACTTTCTTAAATAAATCAGCATAGGTGATTTACACCTACAGAAAGTGCTCTGAAATGTTTTCCCATCTCTTTACCAACTGTGGTCATAGGTGAGGTCTATATTTTCTTCTATTGCACGTTGTACCTGCTTATACTCATGTGTATAGGTAGTCCTCAATTTACGACCACAATTGAGCTCAAAATTTCTGTTGGTAAGCAAGACGGTTGTTAAGTGAGTTTTGCCCCATTTTATGATCTTTCTTGCCACAGTTAATTCAGTAACTCATTGCAGTTAAATGAGTAACACAGTTATTAAGTGAATCTGGCTTCCTTTGGTTATCAGAAGGTAGCAAGAGACAATCACATGACCCTGAGACATTGCAACCATCATAAATACATGCCAGTTGCAAAGCGTCCTAATTTTGATCATATGACCACGTGACCAGGGGGATGCTATAACTGTCCATGTGAAAAATAGTCAGACGTCTTTTTTTCAGTGTTGTTGTAATGTTGAATGGTCACTAAACGGATGGTTGTAAGTTGAGGACTACCTGTATGTATGTCTGCTCTCCTTCTTGTTGTATGTGTTTGCATGTTGGAAATAGGGAAAGTGGTTACAGCAGACACATTGTTGAAACTGAGGTGCTATCCAATTGCCTCTTCCCATAAGGATGAACTGGGGAAATTTAAGGAATTGCCTATCTGCAGCATTGAGTTAGATCTGGTCCATTTTTGAATCCAGCCTTTCTTTTTCTAGTTGGTGGCCCAGACCTCAAATTTGGTTGCATTCTCTTCAGTCTTTGAAGAGTTATTTTGCTGATGGACAGACAGGCAGAATTCCAAGGTTCTTTACACATTCTTTCTCAGGTGTTTTGGGATTGGAAAAAAATAAAATATGGTGATTTTTCTTCTTCTTTCAGACTACACTATTTCTTCAAGGTCCAAATCACTATTACGTTCTAAACCACAAGGACTTTCCTAAAGGTGAATGAAAGTTTCTCTGTTTGGTCGATTCTCGTTTCGACGGTCTTTAGGAACACAGGTTTTATTTCGTCCATCCTACCGTCCTCGGACTCCTTACTTTAGTTGACGGTAAGTTATTTTGGAGTGTTAATATTTATTATCGATATGCCCTTTACTAAATACTATCTTTAGTTTTCCATTCTTCTCAATCCTGTCCAATTGTAAAGTAAGAATACTCATACAGTCAAAACTGAAATTTGAAAACGTGGAGATCCATAAAGCTACCTTACCTTACCACGATGTACTAATTCATTGGAAAAATGTGATATTATAATTAAGAAATTGCAGGATAACATGAACCAAGTATTGACTTATTTATTCATTAATTTTTAACATTTTACATGGCTGTGTATATTGTATAAAACAGTCCTAGCCAACTAATGTATACATACATAATAAAAATACAAGTTTAAAACTCTTAACACATCAGCAGCACCATCACAATACCCTCTCAAACATGCACACAAAAGGCTGAACTGACCTCCCTTTGTATTCAAAATTGAACCCAGGACAGTTGATGTCGACCGCTTTAGAGGCTGGTTGAATATCTGTATAGATGTTTCCAAGAATTCCATGTTTTGGGGTTTTTTAAAAATATGTTTTATTGATTTTTAACGTACACCTTAATAGTTGGTAAACAGCATGTTGGCTGGGTTGGTGTTTAAAAAACAATAACAATTAATTTTTATAATTCTATAGTCCATATAATAGCTTTACTTGATTTCCTCTTTTTCCAATAATATTCTCTTTTGCCAACCTTAAATTAATACAGTTCTTATTTAAATAAATGACAATTAAATGTAGACATTTTCCTCATGTTTCTGCAAATAATAACCCCATCAATATAAAGCTGCTTTTCATTGATCATCTTGATTGCCTTGTCATAGATCCTGTTTACAAAATTCTTATTTAGATTTCCCCCCTCACAATATTCAATGCATTCTTACTGGTTAAGATTTTCTCAAAATTAGTTACACTTAAGTATTTAAGTCTTTTTTCTTATACAAGCCATCACATTTTTACATTTCTCTTATCTTAAAGAAAAATAAGAAAAAAAGACAAAACAGAGAAAACATTTCTTTTACATAAGCCATAACAAAATTTTTATATTTCTCATGTCAAAAAACCAAACACAAAAGAAAGGGGTTCATCCCTCTTAATCTAATCTTCATTTATATTCAAAGTCTTTCTATTTATTTAACCATATTCAAACAAATGTTTAATTTTTAAATATTCCCTCTAGTAATTCCATGTTTTTAACAACCACATGTTATTTAAATTAAAGATTTAATTAAAGGCATGGTAGAATTGGGAGAAGAGATGTTAGTTGGTTCTATTGCCTTTCTTGAGACAGATATTACATTTACTTGACAGTGGACACAAGGAATTTCATAGATCAACCTCTGATCACTAGGTGTCACTGCATCCTTATCATATACATTTGAATACTCTACTTAGTTCAAGATTTTTTTAAAATAGGTACCTATAAATAAATATGCCAGATTTGTGCCTTTTGGAGCCAGGAAGAATAATGAAATATAAAACGTGAATTTTAACTGAATTTTTCTACAAGTATAAATGAATATTGGTACCGGCCAAACTGGAAAGGCATATTCCTACTCATATTGGTATCTTATGACTATCACTTGTTGGTTGTAACTTTTGATTTATGATTGTATCTTATGACTTATGATTTATCACTTTGTTGCTTGTATGTATACTGAGAGCTTATGCACCAGAGACAAATTCCTTATGTGTCCAATCACATTTGGCCAATAAAGACTATTGTATTCTATTCCTCCTGGGTTTAGTCTAAAGAGTTTATACTCACGAAATGAGGATTGTACAAGGTTCCTGAACTGTAGCAGCAAGCAAGCTTTATAGCTGCCTTTTATCTCTGCTTGTTAGCAAGTGGAAAAAGCTTTTAGTGCTTTATAAAAAATATTAAAAACTGAATATTTAATTAAATGGGGCTACATTTGGCTTCTCCAGCATTTTCCCATCTTTTCAGATGTTTTGAACTATAATACCGTCCTCAGCCTGCAAACACTATGTTTCAAAGGGATTATGATCCATAACAAAGAAAATTTAGTTAGCTCCATATAGATCAAATTATAATGTTTTTTAGAAGAAAAACTGGGAACAAACATCAAGTGCATAAAACGGGATCCTAAAAGTTTTGCCATCCCTGTAATGGATTATAGTATTCAGAAGTCTCATCTAGGAATTTGGAGAATTGTCATGTAACGTTAGGATAGTTTGCAGACTGTATCTCCTTGCATATCATCCACAAGATCCCAAAATAAAATAATTCCATGTTAAAAATTAAAATGAATTTTTATTTAAATTTAAAACATGGGATTAATTACCAAAATCTCACAAGATTTTCCCAAGAGACTGGATATTTAAAAAATAGTGCGAGCATTAGCAAATTATCTGTCAAACCTTACCAGTTTCCTACAGGATCCTTGGTCTTGAACTGGGAAACACTGCTGTATATGGAATTCTTTGATATTTAGGAAGGTAAGATGCTGGAAAACAGATACATTAATGCAACCTTCCCACATGGAATGGAACCTCTAAATATTGCATAAACAGATATGAGATGATGGACTGCAGAAAGGGCAGAGTGACATTGCTGAGCTTGTAAAGCCATACAAGGTATCTGAGGACAGTTTTGCAATCTGTAGCCTTATTTTGGGAGAGTGTCTCCACAACTCACCTTGGTCTTAACTCCAAGGACGCTAGCCTTTCATCAGATTGTCAAGAAGATAATGCTCTGGAAAGACAGAGAGTTATCCAATTTTCCTAAGGGCAGAAGTCATGAGTCACAGTTGGAGCTATCAGGTAGCAAGAGAATGCAAATCATCAAAAGCCTTAAAGAGTCATAAGTGACAGCTGCTCTTACCTTTATGACTGAATGAGATGGATAGACTAAACAAATGTGGGAAAGGAGAGGGGAAAAGTCTGTTATAATAATGCTGGCTCGGAGCTAAGTTACCTTGCATTTATGATAGCTGAATAAGCAGGCAAGACAAATATATTTTATGACACAATTGTGCTGCTTTGCCACAATTGTCTGGGTTTCTAAGTAAGTTAAAACGGTGTACAGGGAGTCCTCAACTTAGAACCATTCAGTTAGTGACAGTTTGCAGGTTACAATGGCACTGAAAAAGGGCCCTAAAATGGATCCTTGCACTTACAACCATTGCAGCGTCCCCACAGTTACATGATCAGAATTTGGGTGTTGGGCAACCACCATGTATTTAGAATAATTGCAGCATTCTGGGGTCACATGATCCCCACTTGCAACCTGCCCAGCCAGCTTCTCTTAAGCAAAGTCAATGGGGGAAGCCAGATTCACTTAACGATCACATGATTCACTTAACAAAAGTAGTGATGACAAAAAAGATTGTGAAATTGGGCACAGCTCACTTAACGGCCTTGCTTAGCCATGGAAATTCTGGCTCCAGTTGTGGTTCTAAGTCGGGGAATATCTGTATTTAATAAAGTTCTTAGTCTACTTATCTTCATCCTGATCTTTTATAATGGGTTTATACTGAGACAGACTAGATCAGTGATGGCGAACCTTTTAGAGACTGAGTGTCCAAACTGCAACCTAAAACCCACTTATGCATCGTCAAGTGCCAGGTGGGTGTGGCCCATTGGCTGGGTGTGGCCAATTGGGTGGGCGTGGCTGCGGTGGTAATGGCAGACTGGGTGGACTAAAAAGTTCAATCAATCAATTTCAACTTTGCAAGATCTTTTTTTTTCCTGCGAGAAGTTGAAATTGACTGATTGAAACTTTTTTTTTTTTTGCACATGGCTGCGGAGGCCTAAAGCAAAAAGGTTTTATAAAACCCAGCTGAAGGCCTAGGACTGGGGCGACGGCGCATGCCCACAGAGAGGGCTCTGAGTGCCGCCTCTGGCACCTGTGCCAGAGGTTCGCCACCACTGGACTAGATCAACACAATTTTAGCTGTTTTTGCCATTTTTTTTCAGAATTTCCATTTCTCCCCAAAATGTATATATCTGACATATGCTTTATTTGAGGATTAAAAACATCAATTTGCTCTTTTCATGTCACATTGCTGTCTGATGCACTTGCCCTTTATGAAAGCAGATATCTAAAATAAATACTGGCAAGTGACAAAAATAACAAACCATATCAAATGGTTTCCTAGTAATGGATTACCTTTCAGCAAGCTTGTAATAATGACTGAGATTCTGGGAAGATCAACAAGTGGGTTTGTTCTCCTTTTCTGTATCTCAGTTTGCTCTGTGCTTTAAGTCAGTATTTCTTAACCTGTATAACTTCAAGTTTTATCCTGGTTGGGGAATTCTGGGAATTGAAGTCCACACTCCATAAAGTTCCTGAGGTCAAGAAACATTGCTTTAAGCCAAGTTCAAATGCATTGGAGAATACTGTATACAGTTGTTTGGAAGTTTCATTGCAAGATCTTGTGTGGTCTCTCAATATGATATTAAGCATAAATGATGTATTGTTTGGGAAGATATGATGTAACAGGATTATAAAGTGTTTATTTTAATTAAAAAATAAATCCAGATTTATAGATCTTAATGTAATGAATATCAAAGAAACCAGTTGATGCGAGATTTAACACATTTGACTTTCTGAGGCAGAACTTGAAGAATTGGAAACAACCTCTATATTCATACTTTTTTTCCCCTTTCTCCTCTCCCCGTGTGTTGCCTTTCTGTATAAATTCATTACTTTGTCAAATAATAGTTTGTCTTTTTTAATATAACAACTGGGCTTATTAGTGCTTTCAAAACCAGGGTTGTATATTGGTGCCAAATCTATGTATTGTAACAGCTATAATAGAAAGCCATTTGAATTATGAAAAAGGAAAAAAAATAACTAATTTCATTCCAGGGTCTGAAAATATTGCTTTTCTATACAGTTGCAGCTTTATTCCGAAGCCAGCGTAGCTCTCTTACAACTGATTGATCCCAAGGTTTTCCAAGAGCTGAACAAACAAGCAAAGAAGAATATGACTATAGAAGGAAAAGAACTGACACTTAATCCAGCTTATTTATTGTGGGATCTCAGTGCCATCAGCCAGGTAGGCAAAATTCTTTAAGGTAGGAAAAATATGACAACTACATTTTATAGTATGAGAAAAAAATAAAAATGGTGAATTGAAAAATGTGTATCTGTAGTCTCGATGTTTTGGATCACAGACATCATTTTCAGCCAGATGGCTAGTGAGAATGGGAGCTATAGTCCAAATATATGTATATTGAAGAAGTCACTTGCTCTTCCAATAGTCTAAACAGGATGAAGATATTTCACCCAGCCGCTTTGAGGATAATGAAGAGTTGCGGTACTCAATGCGATCAATAGAGAGGCATGCCCCATGGGTACGACATATCTTCATAGTCACAAATGGGCAGATTCCTTCCTGGCTCAATTTGGACAACCCTCGGGTTACTATAGTAACACATCAGGTAAATGTTTTTGGAAACCTCTATTTCCTTCTTGCATAAAGTAAAAAAAAAAGATGTTTGTGACATTGATAGGTTAGGTGAAGGAGATAAGGGTAGCATTCACAGCTCATGAAAAAATACGTTAGTACAATCTTCTTTAATCTCGTGTCTTCCAAAGGGGTGACTTCAATCCTCACAAATCAGAAAACACCAAGTTGGAGAACCTTGATTTATTGCAACCTGAATGAGTGACATGTATCTTAGTAAACCATTCTTCCCTTCTTTTTTTTTCCCCATGTGGCGCTCAGCAACTTTTGTTTCTATGTTGCTGGCTGACCTGAAATGGTGGTTGAAGTTCACTATGATTAGTTGAAAACAAAGCAGAACATATAACATAGAATCCATAGGAAAGGACCTCAGAGGTGTTCTAGTCCAACTCCCTGTTCAAGGCAGGAGACCTTGTATCATCCTGGTCAAATGGTTGTCCAGTCTATTCCCAAAAACCTCTAGTGATGCTCGTGGGAGTTGAGACCCTCCGTTCGACAAGGAAATTAATTAACAATTAGACAGTCCTTTAAAGAGGAAGATCTAACCTAGAGAGAAGGTGGGTAATGAAGAGTACGACGGGAGATCATGAAACCTCTTATTTAGTTAGAGGAGACACTGTCGGAGGAGTTCATGACCTTCTGTCAATAGTACAGGATCGAAGTCATTTATGCAATAAGCTTGTTTTAAATTATCAGAAGATAAAATTGTTGTTGAACCTACTGTAGGTGTGGAGGCATGAACTAATGATTTGGTTCACACGTAACTCTAATCCACCATATAGGTTTTTGCTTTTGTTTTTTTGTGAAAGGTGACTCTTCCCTTCAAATATTATGGTTTGCTATAAAACAATCTCAGTGTGATGTGTCTAGGATAATGGAAAGTCCTCCAAATCATAATTTCATTTCCTGGGCTAAATGTATCTTGAAAGAAATGACACGACCTCTTCCATTTTGACCTTCATTTGAGAATATAGTCGAAAATGCACTTGTTATAAGAACGATGATATTACCATACTCTTATTTTAAAAAATCAACTATTCTTGTATGAGAAATGTTCAAGTACATTCATGCTTTCCTGCTATCACATAACATGTAGGAAAGCAATTAAAGAGCTTCTGCAAACATTTGGCAATATGTTTTGAAACATGTTTTAATATTTTTTACAAGTAAGGTGTTTTTATTTTTGCTTTACTAATCAAGGACCTATTCCAGAATTTGAGTCATCTGCCTACCTTTAGTTCTCCTGCCATTGAAAGCCATGTTCACCGCATCAGAGGTCTGTCCCAGAAGTTCATTTATTTAAACGACGATGTGATGTTTGGGAAGGATGTTTGGCCTGATGATTTCTATAGCCACTCCAAAGGTCAAAAGGTAATTTCATCACAAAACAATTTGATGCATAGGATTTGATAGCTCAAATAGTCTTTCTTCTAGCCCAGCTTGTCCCTAATAATTGTGGCTATTTTATTAGCTATAGAAAGATGAGTTCCTACCCCTTTCCCCAATACTTAGATGTGACGTGAGAGTGGTGCTGGTGGTGCCTTACTTTCAGTGAAAAGCAGAAGCTGTTGGAAACAATGTGATGGGCCAATGGCAGGCTAGGGAATGTGGATCCCTATGAAGATGAGTGCATGATTGAATGAGGTTTCTTGACTGCTGAATGTGACCCAATTTGTAACATCTAAGCAGAGATCTCCTGTTTTTTTTTCCTTGGTTGCCTGGGCTCCATAGTTAATCTCCCTCCAGTTCTCTTCCCCCCCCCTTCCACTCTATTTATTCTTTTCCTGTATCTGATTTCTATTCTGTTGCATTCCTTTTTGCTGGTTTTTCTGGAAGGAGTAAAGAAACTGTGGGTGTCTGCACTTTTATGTACAAGAACGTTTTGTGAATGAAAGAGTATGGTGGTTACAGACAGAGGATCAATTATTTTTATGATTTATTGATTATATGCCATCACGTCAGTGTCATCTCTTACAAAACATATAGATAGAGTTCCTCCAGGATGATTCTAGCAGAGAGAGATACATACATATAAATATGCATACAAGAGTGTTATGTACATATATTTATTGGGGAGGGAAAAATACAGAAAGTCTGCAGGTTATAATGGCAATAGGGATTGGAATTTCAATCGTTAAGCAATAAGGTCATAAAGTATCATTTACATGACTGCATTGCTCAGCGGCAGCAATTCTGGTAGTCCCAGTTTCCACTCTCGGTCATAACTCCAGGACTGTGCAAGTCATTAAGTAGGAAGAGGTTGGAGTCTCAGGCAAGCAGTGCAGAGGGTGCAATGGGTGTTGCGGTGGGGGGGGAGTGCTATGGGCTGGTGCTACAAAGTGCGGAGAGTGCAAGGGTGTCGTGGGGAGGTGCCACAGGCAGGTGCTAGGGAGCATAGGCAGGTGCAGTGGTGACGCAGTGGTTAGAATGCAGTATTGCAGGCTAATTCTGCTGACTACCAGCAGCTCGATCCTGACAGGCTCAAGGTTGACTCAGCCTTCCTTCCTTCCGAGGTTGGTAAAATGAGGAGCCAGATTGTTGGGGCAGTATGCTGACTCTGTAAAGAGGGCTGTAAAGCATTGGATTTTGAGTTTTTTTCTTTTTCTTTTTTGCTGTCACCTGAAGGAACACCAAGAACATGTTTGTCCACATATAAATCAAGGTTAGCATTATATTTTTGGCAGATGCATATCAGTCTCTGCTCCACAGAGGTGAGTTTAAACCGCTTTTTGAAAAGCTGTGAATATGAAAACATCCTGTCTTTCTGACCATTATCAGGTTTATTTGACTTGGCCTGTGCCCAACTGTGCTGAAGGATGTCCGGGTTCATGGATTAAAGATGGTTATTGTGATAAAGCCTGTAACAACTCTGCTTGTGACTGGGATGGAGGCGATTGTATTGGTAAGGAGAAACACGTCATAATGCCTGGCCTTTTATATTTCAGGAACCAATTATTAGTTGGATGACATGTTTATGTTTTAGGAAGCCACAGATGTACATTCATAAGGCTGTCTTGAGCCATTCAAAGGGCTGTTTACAATGACAGGACATTTTAGTCCCACGTTTAGTGGTAAGCATGATCATGCAGCTGCATCTATACAGGAAACGTATCACTTCCCCTGCAACATTTTTCTGATACGGAAATATTTGTACAGAGAAAATAAGAGACCTGGGTGTGTAGTGTTGATTTTATTACAAGCACCGAGCAGTTGGTACTTTCCTTTAACAGAATAACAGAGTTGGAAGGGACCTTGGAGGTCTTCTAGTCCAACCCCCGGCTCAGGCAGGAAACCGTATACCATTTCAGGTGAATTGTTCTCTAGTCTCTTCTTAAAAACTTCCAGTGTTGGAGCATTCACTGCTTCTGGAGGCAGGTTGTTCCACTGGTTAATTGTTCTAACTGTCAGGAAGTTTCTCTTTAGTTCTAGGTTGCTTCTCTCCTTGATTAGTTTCCATCCGTTGCTTCTTGTCCTGCCTTCAGGCGCTTTGGAGAATAATTTGACTCCCTCTTCTTTGTGGCAACCCCTAAAATAGTGGAACACTGCTATCAAGTCACCCCATTATTTAACTTTCCCACCATTTGGAGGGAAAAGGTTGTGCTTCTTTGATATGCAGTAGAGATAAAACCTAAAATTACAGGTAGTCCTCAACAGTTCATTTACCATTACAACAGCACTGAAAAAAGTGACTTATGACCATTTTCACACTTATGACCATTGCAGCGTCCCATGGGTACGTGATCAAAATTCAGGCACTTGACAATTAACTCCTATTTATGACAGCTGTTGTGTCCCAGCATCATGTGATCACATTTTGTGACCTTCTGACAAGCAAAGTCAATGGGGAAGCCAGATTCACTTAACAACCATGTTACTGACTTAACACATGCAGTGATTCACTTAACAGCTGTGGCAAGAAAAGTTGTAAAATGGGGCAAAACTCACTAGACAAATGTCTCACTTAGCAACAGAAATCTTGGGCTCAATTGCGGTTGTAAGTTGAGGACTACCTATATTTTCATATCCCAGTGTTAATATCTAAACTAGTGGTTTACCATAATTTGTTGGCAGTTCCTTCATGGGGGTGACACTCTCAGTATGATAGCATTTCATCAGTGAAAAGGCCAAAATATCCAAAGTGGCTGCGATGAATTAGCAGAATAGAAAAGTGTCTCTTTATTTCCAATTATTTCTATCTTCCTCTTGCCCCATGCTAGATGTATTAAACAGTAGAACAATCCTGTTTGTGTTACTCCTGATCTTTATTTCTAAAAGAAACTATCCAGGCAGGAAAAACATTGTTTTTGGTATATTTGATACTTGGAATATTGAAAACTTTAGGAAAGTTTAGTTTTCTGTGCACAAGTATTCCTACACTAACAACCAGTTGCGTAATGACCTTTCAAACTTATGAAGGACCTCACCAGAGCTACTCACAACCTGTTTTTGAGTTGCAAGGCCACACACCCCTTCCCCCCACTACCATGTGATTGCATTTTGAGCATTTGGCAACCAGTTCATCTTTAGCGGTGAATGCGCCAACACTGGAAGTTTTTAAGAAGAAACTGGACAGCCATTTGTCCGAAATGGTATAGCAGGAGGTTGGACTAGATGACCTCCAAGGTCCCTTCCATCTTTATCATTATTATTATTAATTGTGACTTTTTTTGCTGGTTTCTGGCATTTACCTCTGATATCTGGCAAAACAACAACAACAACAAACACCCTATTTGGGGAGGGGGAAGGATTCATACAATGACCACTGTGCTTACTTAACACTTGGGGCATTAGCTTGACTTTGAATCCAGTCACGTGATGTCTCCACTTACAACCAGAATGAGTTACAACCGTAATTTTGGGCTCAATTGTGGTCATAAATCAAGGACTACCTGTAAAACTTTTTACTCTTAAATATATAAAAGCATTTAAATTAATAATTTAAGAATTAAGCTACAATTAGATTTTTTTAACCACCTCTTTTTTCTTTTATTTAAAGATTTTTCACAGTGGCAATATGTGGCACTGCCATCTTTTTTTTTTCTTTTTTAGGTAACAGTGTGGGTAGCCGTTATGGTGCTGGTGGCGGAGGTGTTGGAGGTATAGGAAATGTCGCATCCTGGCAGTTTGGTGCAGGAATAAGTGGAGTTTCTTACTGTAACCAAGGCTGTGCAAATTCATGGCTGGCTGACAAATTCTGTGATCAGGCATGCAACGTTCCCTCCTGCGAATTTGATGCTGGTGACTGTGGACAAGGTATGTCAATACGTATTTAGCAACAATGCCTTGTGTGCGAAGGAAGGTAGCAAAGTGAACCAAATGCTTATTAGACACATTTAGGTTTGGAGAAATTTTATTCCTTTTTTTAAGCTTATCTTCATTTGGTTTTGGTTTTGGATATATAGAAGTGGAGTAAAATAGACCTGTAGCATAATATGATAAGCAAACTGAATAGTTAAATAGGGACCCACCCTTTCTGTTATCCTTCAGTTGTATGCAAAATAATGTATCCTTTCCCTACTTTCACTATTTTTTTAGTATGTTAGTGTTTTAACATGAATTCTTCGTGGAACATGGTCATGTTTCTTAATGTGTTGAAATTTTACAGTCTACTTGAAACACTAGAACTGGCTAGGGCAGTGGTTCTCAAGCTTTTCTTCACTGTGGACCCCCTTTAAAACCTTTTGTAGCCATGAACCTTCAAGATTTAACTCAAGATTTAAATCATAAAATTTCTTCAAGCCTTTGCGGACCTCCTTTGATGACATCACAGCTCCTCAGGTGTCTGTGGACCACAGGTTGAGAACCACTGAGCTAGGGTATTCATAACTCATTTCCTGTATATATCATGTGAAAATATAATTGTCCACTTTGATTAAACATCAAAACCNGAGCACCCTCAACTCTGGGAGGCAAGCTGTTCCTTTAATTAATTGTTAATCTGTCAGGAAATTTCTCCTTCTAGATTGGATCTCTCTTCCACCCATTACTTCTCATGCTGCCCTCTAGTACTTTGGAGAATAAATCAATCTCCTCTGTGACAGCCTCCTCAAGTACTGGAAGACAGTTATCATGTCCTAGCTTCAGTAACATGCAATAAGCTTGTTTTAAATTATCAGAAGATAAAATTGTTGTTGAACCTACTGTAGGTGTGGAGGCATGAACTAATGATTTGGTTCACACGTAACTCTAATCCGCCATATAGGTTTTTGCTTTTGTTTTTTTGTGAAAGGTGACTCTTCCCTTCAAATATTATAGTTTGCTATAAAACAATCTCAGTGTGATGTGTCTAGGATAATGGAAAGTCCTCCAAATCATAATTTCATTTCCCGGGTTAAATGTATCTTGAAAGAAATGACACGACCTCTTTCACTTTGACCTTCATTTGAGAACATAGGCGAAAATGCACTTGTTATAAGAATGATGATATTACCATACTTTTATTTTAAAAAATCAACTATTTTTGTATGAGAAATGTTCACATACATTCATGTTTTCCTGCTGTTATCACATAGCATGTAGGAAAGTAATTAAAGAGCTTCTCCAAACATTTGGCAATATGTTTTGAAACATGTTTTAATATTGTTTACAAGTAAGGTGTTTTTATTTTTGCTTTACTAATCAAGGACCTATTCCAGAATTTGAGTCATCTGCCTACCTTTAGTTCTCCTGCCATTGAAAGCCATGTTCACCGCATCAGAGGTCTATCCCAGAAGTTCATTTATTTAAACGACGATGTGATGTTTGGGAAGGATGTTTGGCCTGATGATTTCTATAGCCACTCCAAAGGTCAAAAGGTAATTTCATCACAAAACAATTTGATGCATAGGATTTGATAGCTCAAATAGTCTTTCTTCTAGCCCAGCTTGTCCCTAATAATTGTGGCTATTTTATTAGCTATAGAAAGATGAGTTCCTACCCCTTTCCCCAATACTTAGATGTGATTTGAGAGTGGTGCTGGTTACTTTCAGTGAAAAGCAGAAGCTGTTGGAAACAATGTGATGGGCCAATGGCAGGCTAGGGAATGTGGATCCCTATGAAGATGAGTGAAGGTTTCTTGACTGCTGAATGTGACCCAATTTGTAACATCTAAGCAGAGATCTCCTGTTTTCTTTCCTTTCCTTGGTTGCCTGGGCTCCATAGTTAATCTCCCTCCAGTTCTCTTCCCCCCCCCCCTTCCACTCTATTTATTCTTTTCCTGTATCTGATTTCTATTCTGTTGCATTCCTTTTTGCTGTTTTTTCTGGAAGGAGTAAAGAAACTGTGGGTGTCTGCACTTTTATGTACAAGAACGTTTTGTGAATGAAAGAGAATGGTGGTTACAGACAGAGGATCAATTATTTTTATGATTTATTGATTATATGCCATCAAGTCAGTGTCATCTCTTAGAAAACATATAGATAGAGTTCCTCCAGGATGATTCTAGCAGAGAGAGATACATACATATAAATATGCATACAAGAGTGTTATGTACATATATTTATTGGGGAGGGAAAAATACAGAAAGTCTGCAGGTTATAATGGCAATAGGGATTGGAATTTCAATCGTTAAGCAATAAGGTCATAAAGTATCATTTACATGACTGCATTGCTTAGCGGCAGCAATTCTGGTAGTCCCAGTTTCCACTCTCGGTCATAACTCCAGGACTGTGCAAGTCATTAAGTAGGAAGAGGTTGGAGTCTCAGGCAAGCAGTGCAGAGGGTGCAATGGGTGCTGCGGGGTGGGGAGTGCTATGGGCTGGTGCTACAAAGTGCGGAGAGTGCAAGGGTGTCGTGGGGAGGTGCCACAGGCAGGTGCTAGGGAGCATAGGCAGGTGCAGTGGTGGCGCAGTGGTTAGAATGCAGTATTGCAGGCTAATTCTGCTGACTACCAGCAGTTCGATCCTGACAGGCTCAAGGTTGACTCAGCCTTCCTTCCTTCCGAAGTCGGTAAAATGAGGAGCCAGATTGTTGGGGCAGTATGCTGACTCTGTAAAGAGGGCTGTAAAGCATTGGATTTTGAGTTTTTTTCTTTTTCTTTTTTGCTGTCACCTGAAGGAACAACAAGAACATGTTTGTCCACATATAAATCAAGGTTAGCATTATATTTTTGGCAGATGCATATCAGTCTCTGCTCCACAGAGGTGAGTTTAAACCGCTTTTTGAAAAGCTGTGAATATGAAAACATCCTGTCTTTCTGACCATTATCAGGTTTATTTGACTTGGCCTGTGCCCAACTGTGCTGAAGGATGTCCGGGTTCATGGATTAAAGATGGTTATTGTGATAAAGCCTGTAACAACTCTGCTTGTGACTGGGATGGAGGCGATTGTATTGGTAAGGAGAAACACGTCATAATGCCTGGCCTTTTATATTTCAGGAACCAATTATTAGATGGATGACATGTTTATGTTTTAGGAAGCCACAGATGTACATTCATAAGGCTGTCTTGAGCCATTCAAAGGGCTGTTTACAATGACAGGACATTTTAGTCCCACGTTCAGTGGTAAGCATGATCATGCAGCTGCATCTATACAGGAAACGTATCACTTCCTCTGCAACATTTTTCTGATATGGAAATATTTGTACAGAGAAAATAAGAGACCTGGGTGTGTAGTGTTGATTTTACTACAAGCACCGAGCAGTTGCTACTTTCCTTTAACAGAATAACAGAGTTGGAAGGGACCTTGGAGGTCTTCTAGTCCAGGGGTCGGCAACCTGCGACAGTGAAAGAGCCACTTGGACCCGTTTCCCTCGCAAAATAAAAAAATGGGAGCCGCAAAATGTGCGCGCGCATGCGTGCATGCGCGCATGCGCACAGAACACGGCTTGATTAAAGAGTGGAGCTTAAGGCGAGACATGCGCCGGCCCTGCCCCCCATCCAGCTCTGGTATGGACTACTCTGCAGTCCTGGCTTCTCCTCCCTTCGGAAAAGACTGCTCTCCCACCCCCACCCCCCGCCCCACTCTCTCCCTCTCTGGGACTTTCTTCTTTCTGCCTTTTGGCGCGAAGGTTCCCAGGGAGCGGAGGAGGAGGCGACGGGGAGAAAGAGCTGCTGCGGTGAATCTTCCGAGACGGCAGCAGACGGCCGCTTGGGCTCACCTATCTCAGCCTGCTGTGGGAGGCTGGAGTTGAGGCTTCTGGCTCGCTCTGGGAGGGGTGCTTGGAAAAGAGAGGATGGGAAGCGGAAAGTGGGAAAAAGGACGTCTTCCAGCTCTCTGGGGTTCTTTCGCTGGGAGGGCGAGGAAGCAGCAGTTCTGCTCCGTGGGAGGTGGGAGCAGACGGCCTCTCCTTCAAACTTTGCCAAATGACTCCAGGAGCGAAGTGAGCTCCGAGTCCCCGGAATGTCAACTTTGCGAAAGAGGGAGGCGGTGGTGGGATAAAATGGGGGGGGCAGGTTGAGGAAACCCAGCAGACGCCTACATCAGAGGGCCAGCAAGAAAGGCAAGATAAGGGAGAGGAAGAAAGCTTTCGGGGCTTGTG